>NC_080431.1:109956885-110260621 GCF_028018845.1 Melospiza georgiana
AAACCATATAGTTTAATGCTTGTATCTGATTTCATAGTCACATAAAAAAAGAAACTTTAAAAATATACATTACTATTTTCAGCACTGTTCTTGGACAGAGAGTGCTTTATGCCTTCACACCACTTCTCTGCTAAGGCTTACCTTATCAAGAAATGCTACTTTAACAGTTTTTCTTCTGTGATAAAAGGACTCTTCTTAATCTATACATAAGATTAAATAAAGACAGCCAAAATGAAGCTATTCCTAACAATGGCATTAATTAGAAAACATTTCAGTAAATTTTAGATTCTAGGAGTAGCAACAGAAAATTACAGAATTGGATTTTGAAAACTATCCATCCACAGGCATCAACCAACCTGAAGTTAATTCTATTTAAGTTCCCTTCATAATTTGATTGCAATGCAAAAGATTTCTCTGTAAGAAAATGCCTCTTTCCTGTATGTATAGGTCCAAATTATGGGATATCTCCCAATACCTCAGACAGTTCTGCTGCACTCTGTTAAATCCATTAGATGTGGCAGAGGGCAGGTGAAGAGAAGAAGAAAAATAGAGACAAAAGCTGTAGCAATTAATTTAAAAAAGTAAATCCAGAGTATTCATAGTTGTAACTTTGTTGTGGTTTTTTTTTTTTTTGTGTTTTTGTTTGTTTGTTTGTTTTTTGGTGTTTTTTTGGTTATTTTATGTAAAGTTTAAAAACTATGACAAAGCATTTTGATATGCAGCCAAACCTTTCTGGTCCTCACACCCTCATGCGTTTGGAGCCCTCCAAGATGTCAAATGCACTTGGTCAAGCAGGAAATTGAACATCCCTTTCTCACTTGCTGAACAACACTTTTGTTTTATTTTGGCTTAGATGATTGATTCTGGATAGAACTCTCCTCAAACTGAGGTACAGCTACACATTGAACCCAAAAGCAGCTATTTTGAAAACTTACCCAGCTCTCCTTACTAAAGACCTGCCAACTTGCACAGAAATAAGGGACTAAGATGATTCAGAAATTTCAGCAGTTCTGCTGTTAATTTTTAACCTGATAACTTCCACTGGTACCTACTTGCTAAGCAAAGAGAAAAATAAATTAATTTCAAATATTATGAGACTGGGGCAGAAGACTCTCATATAATTCAGTATATCTAAGTGATTATTTGCAAAAAAACGAAACAATAAAAATAGAGTAATCTGTATTTTATACCCCATCTGCAATGTTACTGTGTCCTGAACAAAAACAAAATAGAGTAACATTATGGCATTATTGACTAATTGGAACTACTGCGATATAGAAAATGTCTCTTGTTCTAAATAAATCATTCATAAATCCTAATTGCTTCTGATAATGATGGCGTATCTCAATATTTAAATGTATCAGAGCAAAACAGACAAATCTGTCAAATTTCTTTAAACAGAAATTTGTAATTTTTGTAACAGTCTGTATCATAAGTATTTACAAAACACTGCTCAGACCCTGCACAGTCAGTAGGAATTTCGGGGGAGAGAGCACCAATGAGCAAAGAGAGATAGGCATTATCAGTGTTAGAAATCACAAAATAAGCAAATGCTTACATTATATTTTGATAAGAGAAAAATCACAACACTGCAAAATCTACATCCTAGACTGATTTTCAACAAGTATTTTAAAATATTGTTTAGTATTTTATAAGGGTTTAACTGCAAAATATTTTTGCAATTGATTTATATATGCTACCTTCCAGTAGACAAAATGTATTTGAAAGTTTTTGTGTGCTAACTATAGAATACATAAATTCAGAGAAGTTAGCCATTTCTTGGATTGATCTTGTAATTTTTCACAGCAAAAATACATACAGACATTACACATGTCATACTTCAGTAAATGTCTACTTCATAGTTCAGAAAATTAAACTCGTACACAGTCCTATATCCCTGTAGCTGTAATGTCCACTTGGAATTTATTAAACCAGTATCATAAACTCAGTCACACAGAAGGAAATATAATTCCAGAAGAATAAAAGGAATTTCAAATTATTTTTTCCTCAAAATAGAATTTCACAATCACATTTCTTGGACAGTGATAAGCTATAGAAGTGACACAGTGATAATAATGGCAGAATTAGTATCACACAATTTGCTGGAAGCCAGCCTACTTATGAACAGATTTTGATCAATGCCAACTTATTTAATGGCTGATTTATTAGGACTACAGAAGTGCTAATCTTAGATAGCATTTATGCTGCTTGAGGGCATGAAGCTTTTGGGCTGTCTTGAGTATGTATGTGTAACTACTGAGTGATCACCAGAAACCAATTAATGATAAAGTTCAGATATGTTATTATACAGCCTACTGATATCTGAATTGACTAGACCATTTTGGAATTGACTGCTGATTTGTGTTGCCAACTTTCCAGATATTCCAGCTACATCTGTTAGATAATTTCAACATAATTTAGGAAACAAAGTAAAAAACAATTGAAGTACCACATCCATAACGAATGCGACAACTTCAAAGGGCAAAGTCCTAAACCTTAAATTTTTACACCTTCCAGAAATGTCAAAAAGTGTTACCTATGTCACTTAGGCTGATTTTTTTACTTCAGGACAAATATTTGTTTCTTTAAATGATGTGAATAAAATTGTTGTCAATCCAGCAGTTCTGAAAGCTAGTTAAATATGCTCAAATAGAAAATTCAGCACTCACTGTGTACATCTACAAATTTTCTTCCTTCCCTAGCTTTGTGTTTATATTCAGATACATCCATGAAAAACAATAACAAAAACAACAAACATCAACCAAAAAATACCAACAAAACAAAAAAAGAGACAAAACTGAAAAAACCTCTAAAAAATCCTAACCACACCAAAAAAACCCTTCCAGCCATGAGTGATGTTGACATTCTGAATTGTAGATAAGAGATGAACATCACCTCTTCAAAAAATATTGTCACTTAGGGCCAGATCACTCTGCAGGAGGTATTTTTCCCTATTATTTAATGCAGTAATAGTGCCAAGTAATTATTGACACCAAAATCCACAGCATGTAATTTATTACACTAATAAATCATAATATACTATAGCAGAGAAAATAAGATGGTAATTAGCTGCCTTGTTTTCCAAATAACTGGGTAATTATAAAGAAGAAAATATTATAGTTGCATAATGCTCAATTTGGTCTGAAAGCAGGGGCCACTGGGTTCTGTGTTGTACGTGATTTTTTAACCCAAGGCTTGGCCTTGTTTCCATCTCAGCCATTCTGTGAGGAGTGAGAAAACCTGTGGCATGGCTAAGACCATTTGCATAACTATGTAATTTAAAGACAAATTTCTAACACGGCTTTACTCCATGTTGCAACAAGAGTTACACTGCTTTACTCCATGTTGCAACAAGAGTTTTCACTCCTATGTGATAAGGTAAAAATATCAAGTTTCACTTTTAAACCTGAGAATGCAATTTTGATCACTAAAGTTTATAACATATAATGAAAAATGGCCAAAAAAATATTTTCTGTGAAGTTCTGTCACTCACAATATGGGATTTTTTAACTTAATTGTACAGTGAAAATGCTATAGCTTGGCAATGATGAGAGTGAATACTGTACATAATTAAAAAGGAACTATGAGAGAAGAAAAAACTTCCTTAGAGAAACTGAAAATAGCACAGTAAACTTGTCCACTTATGCAAAAAAGATATATATAATATATATATATATATATATATATATATATATATATATATATCAAAGACAACATCCATCTTCAGTTGATATTGTCCCATCTTTCCCATAACCTTATCTTAAATCAGGCAGAAAATTGAAGGATTTTAAATACACTTAAACTATTTGGAATAGAATTTATAACAGGAATTTCCAGGTTGATGGATACTGGAAAATAGGTGTAAACATTCACCTGTGATTCTCTTCCCAAAGTTCCTTATTCATCCTCATCCTGCTTTTTGCAGACAACAGTCAAAAAAATCCAGTCTTTAGCTATGCTGTGTAAAGCTATCTGTTTTAAAAAGGTGCCACTGCCAATCTCAGAAAAGTTAAATGGTGTCACAGAATCACCTCTGTCCCATTCTTAAGAGACCCAAAGTGCACAGGTGAATTGGACACTAATCCATCACTGCACAATTCTGTCCAGCAGGTGTTTTCCTGCTTTTTCTAATGTCTTTTCTCTCTTTTATTTCTCTCTCTCTCCACTCATTCTATAAATAATGAAGCATTAGTTTGCCCCTTTTTCTTGCCAACCATTACTTGTTTATTTAACCCAAGAAACGTTTAAGCAAGGATAAGAGAAAAAAAACCACTTCATTCCAGCACCAGTATTTGTGAAAACTGGAAAGCAACTGAAAACAACGGTAACACATCACCATTGAAGTGTCCAGGTTATTTTGATGCAGATAGACAATCAGGACACCGAGTCCTGTGTTTATCTAACTGTGATATATTTATCTAAAGTAATGTTTGATTTATAATTTAGAAAATATCTTGATATATATATATATATAAATATTTTAATGGTAAAAAGAAATGTTTAAATTTTATAAAACGAACTAAATAGTGCTGCACAGGGAAATATTAACTGGATATTGCAATATGCTCTTAAGGACTGAAAGTAAACAAAGTCTTGAATTTCAAATGTAAATTTGAGCAGTTCTTAATCTGGTTCCAGGAGTTGATCACATATTCTCTCACCTGAAATGATTATCCAGTTAGGAGACAGGCATTTTGAATTTCTGAATGCTTTAAAGGTTTGTAAATAAAATACTGACTTTCATTTGGAAAAACAAAGTACTAAGGACGCTGGTATTTTATCCATGGTGCAGGTGACTATCAAACATCTCAAACTAAACCACTTACCTTATAAAAATAGATACACGTTTTGTATAACTATATTCCTTATTCATTTCTGGTCATAACATAGTCTAATTGGTATGAAAAAGAGAGTTTCTCCGGTTGTTTATCATTTGATCAATTCTGTATGGCCAAAATCCAGGCCCAAATATTTCAGGAGTAAAATGATCATAAATTTCAATAGAATGTTTGTGTGTGTCACCAATAAAATTACTGAAATTGGTAAGCCTATTCTTTTACTTGTATATACAATAGTAGACACATAATTTTGACAGATTGCAAGAGCTTCTCTTGTCCTAAAGATACTCTGTTTTATGATTTGCAGCATGCATAGCTCAGCCAAGAGAGGAAAGCTGAAAGACCACCACGTGTAATAGCAGAGAGAATGTTGAGCATCTTGATAAAATATGGTAATGGGACACATATGAAATAAGAATTTACAGTGTAGGCTCTGTACCTGTGTTCATCTAGAAAATGTTCTCTAATGATAAAGGCTTTCAGCACTCTACACCCAGAGTAATTTCAGTCAGCCCAGGAAAATCTAAGCTGAGCCATGACACAAATATGCTCATAGGCTGCTGAAATGACAACATTGAGAAAAAAATCTAGAAAACTGACAGTAGGATAGTTTAATTAACCTTACTCAACATATTGGTAACTGATTTTGATCCTTACTTGAATGAAACAATCCAAATCTACCCTTTTCTCTGCAATGGATATCTATTTTCACCACCCTGGAAGAGTGGTTAAACTGTTTAGAAAAGCAGTATAACTGGATTCATGTTTAGTTTGCAGCAGAGGGATATGACAAACTTTTCTGAAGGTACTGCGTGAGTGCCAAGGATTAATGATATTCGATTCTGCAGAAGTGCTTTAGAAACAATTGTCCCTTAACCTAATATTCTTTTTTACTGATGTTTTAAAATGCATGCAATTTTAGTACTCAAAAATTTCATACTGTTTTAGGATTAAATGGTAAAGGCTTGTTTTTCCAAAGAGTATCTTAATCTATCATGGATTTCAGTGGGATTTAGTAGTTAATAATAATTTTTAAATATTATAGAGAGATATTTCACTCATTTTTACAAGTTATTCAGATTTCATTCAGATTACCTGGTGTTACTACCAACTGATTTTCTGCCCACTGTTTATTCTGCCACATATTAATAAAGACAACAATGTGTGAATGAAAACCTTTTAAGACAACAAGAACTCTGCAATTTTTTCCACTCAATGTGATTTTAGGTTGTTTGCAGTTGCATTTATGTATTCGTGTATCATGTTTAATTTGTAAATGCAATAAACCCAACTTTTTCATTATAGAATGTCATGTCACTTGCTGAAAATTCTCACATAGAGGATCACACTATACCAAACTTATTGATATCTCAAAAATGTTATTAAACAGAACATGCATATTTGAGGTGATATAATATACTCTATTCTCAAAAGCGGTGACAGGAAATTCCTTTTTCTAAATATACACCAATATATATTTGTCAATTAGCTTTTGGATATTGGCTGCTATGTATTTGTGAGACACAGGATTTAACAAGGATCCACCATTCTAGAAAGAATAAATCCTTCTAAGGTCATGGTCCCTATATCCTTCTGACAGGTCTGCCCAACAAATACTAGGGAAAAAATAAAATCCAGGGGAGCATGATAATTCTAATTTCACACTTTGATATCAAAAATATATTAGCTCCAACAAAATGTAAGAAATGCAAATCTGTCATTAAGCAACATAATTAAAGGTTTTCTTCAGTGCAGTCTTGCTATGTTTATTCAATGAAGTGTAATGAATTGTAAGATACACAGTAAAACTAAACTCTCACTGATTTATAACAAGTTTCAGTTGCTAAATAACTATTATGGAATACATCATAAATTATAAATAAATGCAGCATTTTTCTATTTCTTTTTCTTTAAAGAAAAAATCAATTTTGTATTTTTATTGTATGGCTTTATTCAGTTGTTGGTTAACATAGAAAATCTCTGTGGAAGTTATTTTTGATGGTATATGCATGTGTTCAAGTGAATAGTTTGAATTTTCATTTTTCTTTTGTATTTTAAAGTCTTGCACAAACAATTAATGCATCCTCACAACATCCCTGTGAGGTAGGTAGTTCAGCTGTTTAAGAAAAAGAAAAAAAACCTTGAGAAATTCCCTCTGTTTCACTAATTCAGCAAAGTCAAAACAGTAACAACAACAAGGCCATTGCACTTCTTACTCTGATTTGGGTCATGAAAATGTACTGCCTCTCTCATGTCTCAGTAGCTTCTGCATAAATTCTAAAATATTTCATATGAACATCACCTTAGTCATTGCCAACAGAGAGAGATATTTTTCATGTGAAATGAGTAGGATACAGTAATTGTCCTGTGTACATGTAAATTTTGTTGAATCATCTCATCCCCTAGATAAATAGTAAGAAATAGACTTCTTGCATGAAATATTTAATATTTAAAAATGTAACCTTTTAAGGTTATAAATACAGTATATAATTATATACTTTAAGAATAAAAATGTATGTAATGGTTACATGAATTTAACAAGTAGGTGAGTGTACTCACCTGAGCAATTCAAAAATATGCTGATGCACATCTACCTTACATATTTTAAAGAAAAATATGCTAAAATAAAGTTTATTGATCTGCTAGTAAAATTTTATAATGGGTGTATTCGTCCCCTTTCATGGTAGGTGGTGGGTGACATAAAAAAGCACAGCAACAGCAGAATGTTTTATATAAATTGCATGCACAATCTGATTTCTTACTTGATTATCAAAGGAACAAATATATTCATTAAAAAAGCCAACTCATTTACAAGACAAAGTGACTCTCGCTCTAGCTCCATGTCAATATAAACAATTTGCAACTGATTACATCCATCAAGTTTAATATAAACCATAGTAATCTGAATAGTGTAATCAGATGGAACAAGATTTAATAACATACAAACCAAAGTTAATGTTTCTCTGATTGCTTCCATTAACTGCATAACTATCCAAAGTATTAGTTTTACATATACATTATGTAACTTAGTATTAGAAAAGTTAAAAATACACAATATAGTACATTATATAGAGGACTATATTTATCAGGAGTTTATACATATTGCTAGTTTTTGAAATTTTTTTCCTTCTTAAAACATAGTTTACCATATATCAATTAAAAAAGAGCACTTTACATATTTAAATTATTATTATCCTGTCAGTATGTTCTCTCTGCAATCTAGGTACATTTAAAAATAAATAAATAAAATTGTATTTTGATGAAACACTCTTTTACCACTAGCACTTTAAGATTACAGAGAGCACATAAAACAACAACTTCCTTAAAAGCAAATCTTATCTTTCTTCATATAAAATCAAAAACCCAGAAGACAATGTGTAGAGTAGTAGGAATGGCAAGAAAAAACTCATTTAAGAGCAAAAGCAACCTCTGGTAAACTTCAAAATGGTTAACACTCAATACATATCTTGTTTGTAAATCTGGAATACTGACAGTTTATTTCCCTTTTATTTACCCAGTTATTGCAGCATGTATAAACCAGTAAGAATAATTGTATTTTATATACAACTAAACAACTCAAATTCAGAAGACATGAAGATGGTTTGTAAAATTATGTTTTCATCCTGTGAAATTTAAAGTTACATTTTCTTACAAAAACTTGTTTGAGAGTTCAAGCAGAACTTTGAAGAAGAGGATATGTATAAGAGTCATAAAAGTTTTTCCAATCACTTCCTAAAGTGAGTATAACATGTTATGGACAAATAAAAAAAAAATTAAAAATTGGCATGGGATGGGTAGTTTGGAAAAGACAACTTTTGTGTTTTTCATGTTCAGTGAAAAAAATAGATGCATGGCAAACTAACATTTTTAAACTGATAAATGTTATGGAAAAATAATGAGGCAACAGAAATAAACACAAATTTTTCATTGCTGAGTTTTTTGTAAATGACTGATTTACCTTAAGGGCAATTTTAAGACCAAAGCAGATCACTACTGTATCAGAGTATATAAAGCTTCCCCCAGTTGCACACAATAGGGCTTTTCTTATTAAAGTCTGGAGAGTTGACACTGACCCTGATGCTCTCATTGTTAGTAGGATGCTGTTAGTAGTAGCAGTTGCAAACATAGGGGTTTGCCAGTAACAACTCACAATTTGTGCATAGTTGAGTCTTCGAAACTGAGCAAATTTGCTCTCAAAATCTTGCCAGCGCTTGCTGAGCTGTATCAGGGTTGGCTCCACTGCTTTTGCAGCCCCATCCTTAGACAGGCGTTCAGCCTGCCTGTGCACCGCATTCAGATCTTCCTTCTTCTTCTCCAATTCTCCACCAATCTCCTAGTGAGCAAAACCAATACAGGGCCCAGGACAGTTAGCTAACTAGATCAATCAACTTAAAATTAGCAAAATACTTCCGTCAGAAAATCCATTTCCATTTTATTGTCACAAGTAAAATTTACAGCTTATTTTCATATTATTCATATCTTATTTTACATTTAAACAAAACAAAAATAACTGAAATTGAAGAAGCTTCTTGGGATGGGCTGTAGAGATCCTAAGGGCTGCTACACTCTGAAACTGTTAGCAGAGGCCAACAGTTCCCATGTTCAGATTCTTGCTAGTACACTGGGATGGGCAACAGGAGAAATTACTTTCTCAGTAAGGGTCAGCATATTCAGGACAAATAGTTTTTGAACAGCTTACAAATATAGTATTAGGGTCTTTAATGTGCTATTTAACTCCTATATCACTCCGTGGGAAACTCAACAGAGAATGAAGCAAAGAAAGACGATGTAAAATAAACCAGGAAAACCTTTGACAGTATGTAAATAAATCTATAGAGTTTGACAGTGACATATGAACATGTTCTGATGAAAATGAATGTGCTAACATGAGATAGAGGTCATCCATATATTGGTAAGTCATTTGTTCATCTGGAACAAAGATACATAAAATCAATTACAATTTTTACTAGAAAACATTTGATGCTTCTTAATACATTGTGCACTTTCTGTATTATTGACAAAACATTATATTTAGTGTGTTTCAAATTATTTATATATCATTCTGTATAGGAAACAAATAGAAAATATAGTACAACAAAGAAATGTCACTTTGAACACAGATAATTAGGGTTTGCTTTACTATAACTAGAAATACAGAACTGAATATATAATTGTCTGTAGCTATAAGATAGGATTGCTTGTTGCATTTGCTGTCTGTTCTACAGATAAACTATCACTCCAAAAGATCTATCATTGCCAACCCAAAACAACATTACCTTTAGCTTCTGCTCATCTTTGTGGTCTGGCAGACCGGCTAACTTTTTCTCAATGTCATCCAGCCATGTCATTAGGTCATCAGCCTGCCTCTTGTACTGATACCATTGATGAGAAATCTCTAAAGCCTTTTTTCTTCTTTGAGCTCTCAAGTCCTGTTCACAGTGCAGACATTATTAGAATATGAATTAAAGGCTTATAAAATATGAACTGGCATGTGTGCACACTGAAGGGAAAAAGGTGTACAAAACTGCTAATTTCTTAATTAAATGTTGATATTTAAAGCAAGCATATGAGTAAGTGAACATATTTGCATCAGTTTAACAAATTTTTTTGTTTGTTTAAAAAGAGGTTACCTATTTCAGTGTTGTTCACATGTTGAATAAACCACTGAGACAGTCACCAATATTCAGAGAAGTTAAGACTCTTACATAAATGTCAATATTTTATATAAAACACTTCTGCTCAGAATACTTACTGGACAGATGGAAACACAGCCCACTTAGTATCTAGTCAAAAGTGGGACTTCTGTATTTTGTGGACTCCTGTGAATTTCTAGTCTGCATGAAAACTCTGTAGCTATTCAAATGAAAATCACTGCAATGCAGAAATGTTGTCAAAGACAGGTTTTCTTTATCTAAATGAAATACCACATACATAACAAATGCCTTGTGATTATAACTCTGCTTTAAAAAGGATTAAAACTTTTCTTTAGCAGGAAGGTATAAAAGGTTTGCTTTTTCCCTTAGAAATGTTATTAAATACACATTTGCTTTAACTGCTAAACTTCACTCATGGAGAATTCAGAAAATATTTTAATTACTATAATTTCTTATTAGGAAGTAAATTAAAAAATTACTAGTATATTTTATATAAAAATACTCAAATTAATTTGCCTCAGCCATTCCTTGAATTTGATGGCAAACTGCCTTAACTGAGTCACCCAAAGGAAAATCTATCACTAGACCATAAAAAACAGCCAGGGAGGATCTGGTCAATAGCACAGTGCAATAAACACTGTTCTTGTTTCTCCAACATAAAAATTATGAATTGCTTCCATTTAGCTTGGAACAGTCAAAGATACACCTAATAGATTTCAAGCTTCTTTTAAATGTGGACAAAACAACAGTATATCCTAGCTATCCTTCTCCTGAATTCAAACAGACTTGCAAAATTGTAAGAATTAGAATGAAATCCACAGGAAAGGAAAGAGCATGCAAAAAATAAGTAAAATAAAATGCAACATGCTATGTGCCCCAAACCAAAGATAACTTAATTAAAATTATCCAAAGAGAGATTCTGCTTGCTGATGACATAAAACCTCTCCTGCAGTAGCCAGAGCCTATAGCTCCAGGTAGGTGACCAAGGTGACTCTCTAATTGTAAGATTCTATCTTTCATCACTTTTATTTGCCATAGAAAGATGACACTTCCAATTATATCTGTTAGCTGGTCCACATGGCATGGAAACACACCAGGTGCATTTCTAGGAACAATATCACACAGTTGACAGTTGGATTCTGTCAACTCAGAATGTTCATATGCAACTCTGGGTTTCAGCCTCTCAGCTGCTATGTCTATTGGTAACACCACCTATCCTATTCTAGAGAGGCTGGAGCCACTCTTCCAATAGGAGTCTAAGTATTTTACTGAAGGAGAAACAATTTATTCATGGCCAGAAGTGTGTTATTCGACGGAGAATTTAAGTTTGCGGGACCTGATTCCATCTAAGGTCTTGATTGTTGCTGAAGGAATATAAAAGACACATTATATGTTAAAAAAGGAATTATCAAAGAAATCAGTGCTGTCCAATTGGCAGTCACACAGTTGTAATGCTGAGGACAAGAAAATTGTTGTCGAGCTGGAGATTGTAAAATGCCTTTTGCAAGGCACCAAGAAAACTGTATAAGAAAATACATCTATAGCCAAATTACTCATCTCTAAATAGTAAGGACAAATCATTCAGCAAAAAGATGCCCTGAAATGGAAAAAAAAGGGTTTAATAGCATGTGCTTATAACTGTAGCTCCTATACCTTGAGGGCATTATGTTTAGTCCGCAACAGCTGTTGTTTTGTCTTTATTTCCTCACGTTTTTTCTCATCTGTGACTCCCTTTTGAAGCCTGTCGCCCCTTTGCAGCAATTCTTTCACTGTGCTCTCATCCTCTTCACTCTGATTTAAAAAAAATAACCAATATAATGCGCATTTTAATCTAATAATTACTTAAGTACTAGTAGACACAGACTATGCTAAAGTAATCATGTAGCAGCCACTTGCAGTTGTATACTGATGATCAAGTAACTTTTACTTGCTTTCAACAATATATGTAGAGGGATAAAAAAAGCACCTGCAAATATACAGATTTTTGGTATTAGAATTATGCAGCATCCATGATAACAGTATAAAAACAGAGGCAAAAGCTTGAAATATATTTTACTTTCAAACAAAAAGAATAGTTATATGCAAAATATTCTAAATCGCTGTCAGTAGAGATTGAAATTGCTAGTATGCTGGCAGACCATGCAATTACTGACCATTCTGTGTATCACATTGAAAATCAGTTGTTCTGATTGGGCAAATGCTATCACTAAGAATTTTTTACGTAGAAGCCGCCTACAAATCTATGAATCTTTGAAGCTGCATATATGTCACAGCTTCTGGCAGTGTCTTGAACCACTCCAAGCATTTGATGCAAAGAAAAGGAACCAAAAATGCTCAGGCAGGGGAAACTGCACCATCAAACTTGATTCACTTTGAATTTAACACTACATACATATGCTAAATTCTGCATGCAGCACATGGAGCCTAAAATTTTATTTTTCCTGAATAAAAGAAAAACCAGCCGGTTAAGATTCCTTCCAGCACTGATATGAAACATAAACATTTGAAGAATTCCTTAAAAGTAAAATAACATTGAGTCTTTATATTGGTAGTAAACAAATATAAATTTGATCTTGCAAGGACTCAAGAAAAGAGCGTCCAAAGATGAAACTCCCTTTTTGCCCAGCCAAAAAATGTCATCTCCTTGAAAATCAATCTGGAGAACACACACCACAATTGCAATAGTAGCAAAGCACTGCAGTATTTTACTCCCCTTTTTCCTTTCCCCCCAGCAAATATGAATAAATGGTTTTATGACTTGCAATGATAAAACTTAAGTAATAAAGCTTACCACAGCCACAAAATCTATTTCCATTAAATGCTATAGGCAGATTGGTTAATAAAAAATTGACAAGTGGCATTTTTTTTCATGACCATTTATTTTTAGTGAATGTATTCTTTTACTATAGTGCCCATTTTGTTACATCATTCTGACTTTTCCTGGTCTATTATACTACTACATATATTTTAATATCCATTCCTTGTTCTGTAATACTGCTGGTAGTAGTACGTGGATAACATTCATGGTCTGCTTAGTGTTTTCATAAGCAAAAAGAAATGTTTTTCTGATAAATTAAAAAATAAGTTAGCACAAAAAATTTTAGTTAGTGCTAATTTGTGACTTTTGATTTTATAATATATTGGCATAGAAAAATTTTGCCTAAGTTATATCCAAAGATCCTAACACAGATATGGGTTTCTGATTTTCACTCAGATTTTTTCATCTCCCTGCTTATTTTGCTCAGACTTCCATTTCAACCAAATTACCATATCTTTATTGAAGTCCTCCTCTTTCAGATTCACTCCCTGCTGAATTTCAACCTCCAGTGGTTCAAGCATTTTTTGTATATCGAAGTCAAATTGCTCCAATTCCTTCAAAGGAATGAAGGGCTAAAATGGAGAAATACAAAGATTATTTATTTAAAGCACACATTTCATAGTTTTATTAGAAACAAATGAAAAGAGATATCTGTGCTACACCCTGTTTCTAAAACAATAGTAGATTTTCCACCATGTTGAAAAATATCTACAGCATACTCAAAGTACCCAAAGATACAAATAAAGTTACAAATTTATGTAGAATTTCCATGTAAGTAAACCAAAGAATTTTAAGGTGAGTGAAAATTAAAAAAAAACCAAAAACATTCTCACATTTGTGTGTAAGAACAAGTCCAAATAAGTAGTATTTTTCAAAAAAAAAAAAAAAAAAAACCAAAAACTTACACTAATTGGTTAAATCTGGCTTTTCAGAAATTATTCATACAGATACAAGAAGTCCATTCAGTTGAAAAAATCCCGTACTATTAATAATTGAGAAAATTTTAATGTTAATCTGGTTCAGTTTTGACAGCATTGTTCTCTCACATAGAATAGTAAAAGTGTTAGGTGAATGTTACAAAACAAAGGACAGAAAATATTAGTGTTAGATATTCCCCTAATAGTATTTCACAACATATTGGGAAAAAAATCAACAAAAGTTCAGCTTTTGTTTCAAAAAGCCTCAACAACAATTCAGGATGAAAAAACAAAGTCAACCAAACAAAACAGACTCAATTCCTCCAAAAAACAAATCACAGTGTAATTATGGTGCTTTAGTTCAGTATTCAGTTTTGAACTCTCCAAGAGGTGCTCCTTATTAACAACAATGCACTGCCTTCTGTCGAGCTGACATGAATGCCTGTGAACGTATATGTACATATATTATTTACAATATATAGCCTATTTATTAATTGCATCACAAATTATCAACAGAAAGTGCTTCTTCATTCAAAGCTTTAAAGGCAAGAAGAAAAAATAAAATCTCAGTGGTTCTTGCAAAAACTTTATACTGAAAGGTAATTAATGCTTTTTGATGGTCTAGGAACTCTTGGATGTGCAACTGCCTTGCTAAAGACATAAGCACATTGTATCCTAACTAGTTCTCCTTTACTCTTTCCTCTGGAAAAATTACTTATTAATATATTAGTTATTATATTATTTATTATGCAATGAAGACAGCAACAATAAAAATTAATCAGGTAAAACATGAGATAGGATGACAAATGAAATATATTCTCAGATGACCTGGAAGACTCAGAGTAAAAAAGCCTTAATTGTATCTGGTTGATTATTTTAGCAACAAAGATTTTGCACATTTACAAACATTAATGGAAATATAATAATGTACAATATTTATAGAAAATAATACTGTGCTCACAAATTTTCATTAAGAGGCTCAGAATTACACTCATCATGCACTTCAGCTGAGTTAGAAATAATAGAAAACAACACAGTAATTTCTTCTCAAATGCTCTGAAGAATATTTTCTAAGGTACTTAAATGCCATTAAAAGACAAGCCAACTAATAAAATTGGAATATAAAATCTATAGTCTCTGAAAAAGGCTAAAAACAATAACAAAGAAGAAAGTGGAAAGAAAAATACCAAATGAATTCCAGCAATTGAATGATGTTCAAAGACTACTTCAAAATGTTAAGTCTCCTTTCAGTATACTACGAACATTTTGTTAATTCTCAACATTACAATTATATACTACAATTCACTGACTTAATGGATTATTTCTTATTTACTTTAGTGTTGTACTGATTATTGTTAATATTTTATTAAAAAACCTAATTTGAAGGCAGATGAGTAATTATTGAAAATAGGTTATGAGAGCTTTCGATCCTCTTGAATTTATGTTTTAATCTTTCACAGAGTGAATAATTTTACATAAATATGGGGGGAAAAAAGCAAAAAACATTTAGGAAGCATATCACCCCATAATAATAATAATTTTCCAGCTCATTAAGCCAAAATCATAAAGAATGTACAATTGCTTACATTATACAGGTAGACAAAATAAAGTACCCAGTAATTTGGTTCTTTATCCAAATTCATATAGCAAGTCAGTGAAGAGTCAATAATTCAGAGTGGTTTTTACCTCTCTATCTGATTCAATACTTATAATAGTAAGTACCCTTTGTGAATAATTTTCTACTTGTGCATTTTCCAAGGTCCTGGAAAAGGTCCCCTAAATTCTAATTTACCATTATAATTTGTGTGCTGTAGTAATTCCTCTCATCTTGCTGGGCACTTCTCTAAATCTTAGTGTGGCTCTGCCAATTCCAGCCCATCTTGCCCTCAGAAATGGAAGAAAACCTGAGAGAGAAGGCTGTAGGTGGAAGACATTTGCAGGCTGTGTTCTGAAGACACTGCATCTTGATAAGAATCTTTTGTCCCTTCTTTGAGTGAGCCCACTGAACCCCCAATAAGCCATCTACAGGCAGTCCCATTTTTCTCTAGGACAAGCAATAATTTCATAGGATCCCACCAAAGGCTGCATCAACTCTGACAGTTTACAATAACTTGGAAGTGCAAAGTAAAACTGAAATGGAATTCCAGATTGCAGATAGCAGATGTTCAAAACAAAAACATCAGACAACACAGTTCTTGTAAAGATGTCCTCAGTCTACAGCTTGTACTTGTTTAAGAAGTAGATAAGAAGCTGGAATGGCTGCAATACTATTGATGGCTACTAGGAAAAAAAATGTTACCTTTATTCAGAAGACATTATTTTGCTTCAGAAATGATACCTAAATAAACCCAAATATCCACAGAGATGTGCTGGTTAGGCAGGATACTGAGCTCTGCACAGATCCAACAACTCATGGAAACCATTTCTCTTTGCTTATGCTTTTTGCCAAGCTTATTTCCTGCTTTGCCATGGATCTCTGTGCATTTGTTTCCAGTGTTAGTACAGTGACTAGCAATAATAGTTTGGATCAGGATCTGTGCATTCCCATTATCCTCTCTATCAACCTTCATGGCTGTCTCATTTAATCTGCTGAATAGCTCTTCAGAATAAAGGCAGCAAAATACTGTGGAGAAAGTAGGTGATTTATATCCTTCTTCATTCCAAATCAGAAGGCACAACTTGGCTAAAATTGCCTAATCCACACTGAATTCAGATTTAGCAGTGATGCTGGTTCTACAGATGAGTAACTGAAGTAAAATTGATATAACCTCTACCTATTTCTATCGCCAGCATTGGTGAATCTCAGACTCATAGGAAAAGACTAAATTCACTTGAAGAAAAATTAGCTCTCAAAACCAAATCCATATGAAAAAAGGCTACTCATACTTTGCGAAGTTAGAGACTTAGTAATTCTCAGATGTTCATCTTTTGTAAGCTAATGACTTAATCATTGTTACATTCATGTAAATTCAGTGAATACTTCTAATCGTGAAACAGTGAAAAAATATCTTATTGCCAAAACCGCCAAATTGTCACACTTAATAAAAAAAAATCCTTCTACATTGTTTTCCTTTTAAAGCTTAGTGCTTTGAGGAACATTAGCCCTCTATGTAGCTGTGATTGAGCACCATTGCAAACCACCATTTTTTTATGCAAACACGAGCACCATTTTTTTATGCATCTCCTTTATGGAAGCAAGCCCTCCTACCTTCACACTCTTAATTCTCTGTGATATAGCTGCAAATCGCTGGTTGAGCTCTGAGAGTTTGGGCTCCACCACTTTCCTGCAGTGGTCCCCACGGTTTGCCATCAAGTCTCTGGCCTGGTCACGCACAGAGTCCACCTTGGGGTGAATGTCATTCAGCTCAGCCTTTAAGCGCTACAGTCCGTGAGCAAGAGACAGGGCTTGAAGTTAGTAATAAATGCAGAGAGAGAGAAAGAGAGAGAGAGAGAAAGTGTGCAAAGGAATAGGGAGCAAAACCACAAAGCAAATTCAGATAATTACGCATGAGTGTGTAAATCCAGTAGAAATACCTTGGATAACATTCCTGCTCGTATCCCTCAAATTTATAGCAGGAATGTATCTAAAAGTCTGTTTTAGTATCCCCTGGCTGAAATTAATGGGGATCATTATTTCTAGGCAGATTCTCATCTGCAATAATATTGCAGCATATTTCAGGATGCACTAAATTATTCTGTGTTCCTAAAGCTAGGAAGAGCTGCTGATTCATGTATTATAGAACTGGATGTGCAATTGTTGCTTTCAATACTGCTCAGGGTCATAGTTCAGACAAGTAAAAATTACCAAATATAAAAAAAAAAAAAAGTCCTACTTTTTCTAATTTTTTCTATAAATCTGTCACAAATTAAAAAAAAAAAAAGAAAAAGAAGAAAAAAAAAAAAAAAAAAAACGAGGGCAAAAACCTTTATTCTCTGCAATATCAATCTTAACAGTAGATCCCAGAACAGGCAGAGGCCAAAAATAGATAGCAAGGCATTTGGGAATCAGAAATACAGTTGGGCATTAAGAATTACATTTCACTGTCTGCATCAACTACCTTTGTGCAATGCAAACATAAATATAGGTATTAATTTTATAGGTAATAATTTTACTTTGTACCTGATGGTGGCAAAATTGTTCATTCACCTACAAAAGCCAGTCTCATAATCCTGCTGAGATCAATGAGGCATTGATTTATGCCCTAGAATTTGTAAACTTTTTCTGCAGTAAATGGCATCATTATGTCAGTGTCAGCAATACAATTCTTATTTTGATTTGCAAAGTCTACTCAGATATTTTGAATAACCATGGAGTTCATTACAAAGTAAAATTTCACATTGACTTCAGAAGAAAAAGTCCCTTAAGATAATAATTTGATGTTGTTCTTAAGGAAGGTATTTTAAATGAGATATTTTAACATACACATCCATATTACAAGATAATTTTTCATAATTTTGTCAAATGATACAATTGGCCAACCAAAACCAAGATCCCTGATGCTACAGCTAGTTCAACATATAAAATTCTTGTCTGTGTTGCTGATCTGGCCTCAGTGTAAGCAATGTTTGTAGAATTAAGACAATCATATGACAGAAATATCATACATATTGGAAAAATATCACAGAAAAACAGAAATACAATTAAAAATAAAGGAGACAGAAAAATATTTTTTTCAAACAAAATAAAATCTTGAGTTAAAGGAGTATTTTCCAGCAGACATGTGTTTAATAAGCTGCTGTTTTATCAACTGGAAGTTTCCAAGAATTATAATAACAATCTGGTTTTATTTCTGCAGGGATTTAATTTTGGGTATTACAGAGCAAATTTATTAAGTAATCTACAAGTTGCCAGAGGGTAGCTTTAGCACAGAAAAAAGAATTTTAATCCATTTGTAATACCTTTTGAAATATGCTAGTTGTGATACAGTCCTTTTTAGAATAAAATTAATGCTTTCCAGTAAATCACATTTTTTTACCTTAAGAATTTCCTCTTTTTGCTGGGGTTTTTGTTTGTCAGATTCATCCAACAGTATTTCAGCACGATACATCCAAGTAGTGACATTAGCTACATTCTGATCAAAAGCCTCCATGTGCTTTTGATATTCCTGTGTGTGGAAAAGGTAAATACTGCATACAAAAAATGTAATCAGAACTGAAATAACAGCTGTAGTTATGCCAAGTGTGGCAAACATGCACACATTATGACATTATGAAAACTTGTTTATTTTTCACAGTAACTTCTTGTTTTGTGAGGGATAGAATCTGCTGTTTGTTTCCTTCACTTTGCATGTTAGGTTTCTTTAAAAAGACATTCTAGGAGAGAGAGAGAGAAGCTTGCAAAGTGACAGGCAGCAGGATGACAAAATCACAGCAAGACGCAGGTGTTGGCAGCTCAGCGAGGTGCTGAGAGGAACAGGGAGCTGTTAGCCAGGCCTACAGGAGCTGCAAAGGAGCATTTCCCAAGAACAAGGCACAGGATTCATTTTGGAATGCCAGTCAATTGACTGAAACTCAGATGGCCACAAGGATGCACTTGCAAAATCACAGTCAAGACTGGGAGCTTTGCATCTAAACCTCCTGTGGACATTTCATGTAACTTCTCTGCTTTGACATTCTTCTCTTTAAAAGCTATTCAAGTTGATATACTGATAAATCGTCATTTCTCTGCTTCATTTAAAACTTTGTCTTTTCAGGTGAGCTCACTAGAAAGTGGCCTGTGCATATCCCACACAATAAATATGTAGACCACATACCCAAAATCAAAGGCATTACTAGTTCTTTTGGCACCCAAATGTATCTACCTGTATTTTGCACTGTTCTAAATGGGTAGAAACCCCTCAATTATCTCTCTTAGACCTTTTTATCATGTGTTTTAGCAAATGTTAACCACAGAATCCAAAGCAGGGAAAGAGAGGATGTACAGGAATACATAACTATATCAACCTGTAAACTCCATTATATGCTTCTTACAATCAGTTCCACATTAAATCTGTGTACCTACATGACTCTGAATGAAATGCTGAAGTTTTCCAGATACTTTACTCAGCTGAGGAAGCCCTGTAGTGATGCTGTATGTTTATTGCCAAAGTATTCCTAAAGCAGCCATACAGACTCTAGTGGAGTTCCAACACATCGAGCCCTGAAAAGTCATGACAAAGGCCAACATACCCTTAAAAATCACTTTTGTTTCTCTGGGGTGAAATTGCATTCCCATGCTCTCAGGAACAGAAAGAGCATGCAAGATTTCCCAAAACATTCTGACAGCCCAGTTGTTAAGGCCCTTCTGCAGTTAAGGGTTCTCGCTGTCACCTCTTCATGACAGAATGAATAAAGTTATGTGACTATCTTTCGTTTGAGGCAGCTGGGGATGAGGTTTCTGAATCTGTATGAAATGTGTATTAGGGGTTTTACTGTCTATTACACTTAATCCAGTCCCCACTTAAATGTGCCCTATAAAATTATGCAAAGGAGGATCACGAAGTTCTGAAAGACCAAATCAGATCCCTTCAGCACATCACGTGTGCACTCTGAGAAGAGCTTACGATTTAGTTGCCTCTAAAATGAATCAAAACTCACACACACCAGAACTACCCTATGGACCAAACCAACTTGCAAGTGGAAACTTCTCTCCCACTTGTACTGTTCCAAACAGAAATTCTAATGCAGCCAAAAGTAGCTGATGTTGTTGTTATCAATACTAAGACCTTCTCAGCTTACTTGGCTATTATTCTTACTTGACTACTGAAGTAATCTCTGTCTTTTAAACTGCATTTGATTTATTAGGAAAAAAAAACCAAACCAAAAAAACAAACCAAAAAAAATGCAAGAACTGTTGAGACAGACAGGATTGCAAACTGCTAACAATCAAGATTCCACTTGGCAATCAATGAGATTTTCAAAACATACACAGTGTACTAAGCAACAATCAATCTGATTGCCTGTGTACCTGTGTATTCAATAAGCACAGTCCAAGGCACCAGAAAAAGCACTTCTGTAAGGCTGGGCATGTACAGCTGGAAACCAACATTTCCTCTGTGTGAAGAAATGCATTTTCCTTACCAGTAAGAGATTGAACCATTCCTCAGCACGTGAAGTTACCGCTTTCCAGTTGCTGTTCAGCAGGCTGAGTTTATCATCCACAAGACTTTCCTTTCCTTTCATCACTGCCTTCAAATTCTCTCCTAAGTCACTGATGCTCTTCAGCTGGCCCTGGCGTTTCTCAATCTCCTTCCGTGTTGCCTACATGAGCAGAACAAGAAATAAAATTTCTGGGAATTAGAAATTACCCACACTAAGAACATGAAATGTTAAATCAGGCAGCAAGTTTATACTAGAACGCACAGTCTTGCTTCCTATAGGAAGGAAAGGCATTCTGTAAAGAGCAGCAAATAGAAAGCAAATTGTTTCTCTTGAGGTCTGATAAAATTGAATATATTCTTCATCTTCTTGCAAAAGCCTAATTTTCAAAAAATGCAAATTATCTTTCAGTGTTCAAAATATAGTCTCAATACTTAATTATTAAAAATTAATCAACATTTCATAATATTTATATGGAGATATTAAAGTTAATTTTCATATAATAAAATCAAATAGTTATCAAATAGTACATACAGCTTACATAATAATTGGGACAATAATACACCCATCATGGTGACACCTTAAGACAGAAAATGCCATCAAGTATAGTCTAGTAAATATTTTATTACTTTAATATTTGTCATTGCAATCTTTTTCAGAAGAAAGCATGATATTTTCTTCTGTTAAACTTGTTTCCTAATTGTAGAAATGCATATTTTCATTACATTCACTTGAGATTTCAATCTGCAAACCAAAATACTAAAAATAATCTATAGCCCATAGCATTTCTAAGCCTGATTGACTACAACTCATGCACTGCATAAAGTCAGATTTCCAGCATCTCTTCCCACTGTTATCTTACCTTATAGATCTGATGTGTAAGGTTACATAATTTACTTAATATTCATGTCTTAATATTCACTGCAACATACAAGATGTCTAACAAAAGGAACAAATCCCAACATATTTAGACAACATGTAAAAAAAGCAGGTGTTTAAATACTAAACAGTGAGATGACACAGTGCAAAGTACAGCAGTCTTACTGAATACTCAAGGAAAGGCACAACTCCTCACACCTAATTTCACATATAACTGTTTTTATGAGAGAAATTTATTTGAGATCCTTGGCACCTGATAGCAATGATCCAGGCATATAAATCTCTGCTTATAAAATAAAACTGCAAGCAAAAAGTGTTCCAAGATGAACACAAACAGAACTTAGTAGAGAAGGAAGAAGCACTGGTCTTCAGGGACATGGATGTCTCACAGAAACCTAAATACAGTAAAATCAAAAAAGCTCTTCAAACAATGGCTCTTCAAAAAAATTGGCAAAACCAATACTTCCATCTCAGGATGAAGCTGTTATGCAGTAGAACCCCACCTTTATGACCTCTACACTATCATATCTCTCATGGTCACAGATCAGTATTATTTTGTGGATAGTGTATTGACAGTGAAAGCAGAACGTTCATTTTTCAATAAAGACAGTATAAAATTTTTCTTTTTGGTAAAATAGAACCTTAATAGTACATTCAACTTATTCAGTCTGTCATGTTTAAAGCAGCAGCTCGCTTCCTATGCTTAACAGAATTCAGGATCTCATTTTGCAATGTTATTTCACAGAAAAAACTTTTACACTAGTATTTCATGTAAGTATGAGCAATTTTCCCCATGCTATCAATTTTCTAAAATACACAGGATATGTAATAGAACCAAGGCATGATTGATGCAAATTATTAGCAATATACTATATAATTATAGAATTTGAAAAGGAGAGTTTAAAATTTCAGCAGGTCCTTGTCAGATTAAAAGAAAAACATGCCCTCTTCTAGTAATGTTTTATTTGTTTCACAGCAGGTGCAAAGTGTCATCATGAAAAAAGAATAACACAAAGGATATAATTTACCCTCAATTGAAGATGGAAAATTTTGATCAGCTTTCTTTCATTTTCTAAACTATTTTCTTTCATTTGGAAAAGACTCTCTGAAGTGTATTTACCCTGGGTTGTGGTTTCTTTTGTATTTTACATTTATGAAAATGCTGACCAATCTTGGGGTATATAAATAAATATTATTCCTAATTAGTAAACAGATGGACTAAACAATTAAATGTCTGTTAAACAAAACTGTTACCCAAAAACCAGATGTGTAATTCCCTATGTGTAAGAAACACATTATTTCCTTTCAAAATATAGAATTACTGTAAACTAAAGACTTAATGCACCTCTGGGCAATATGGATTCTAACTCCCTCGTGTAATTGCAAGTAAGACACACGAATCACACTTCCTGTCATTGTCTTAAAAAACATTGTGGCCCTCAACAAAACACTGAAGGGACAAAAGCATCTTCCTCAATACTTTAAATCTCCATTATTACAAGTTCTGAATACAACTGAAAAACTAGCAGGGTCTGTAAAGTCAGTGGGATTCCCCTCTGCATTATCAGCTACCACTTCCTCTGTAGGTTATGAAGTGCACCAGGTAAACTGACTTGCTTTCACAACTTCAATAAGACCTTTTTGGTTTGTTTTTTTATTTGGCATCTCTTCATTATATTCCTAAGAATTTCCCATTTTTCTTTCCAGTATTACTAGAAAGTAATAGTCTACATGTACTTTACTCACTGCAATATAACAGCACTGTTAAATTTTCTGTAAGAAAAAAAATCAAAAGTACTACTACTAATTCAACAACATTACATAAAACAAAGAAGTATGTGTCATGATGTCAGGATTTAAATAAGATTATTTCAGTATAACTCAAGGAGTGGCTTTTAAATTCTAATTTTTAAAGAGCGAGTTTCACACAGCCTTGCTGGATTTAAGCTCCTTTCTGGTTGCCATAACATGAAATTGCATTCCAGCTGTGTGGTTTATTTGAAAACATAGAAGAAAGTTGTAGAATTTAAATTACAGAATGAATAGAATTAGCTTTGCAAGTTAAAAATTACATTTTAAACATGTAAAACCTTAAAAAATCTCCAAACCCCCAAGTCCCAAACACTACCGCAATGTGTACAAGATGAAACATCAACAAATAAAGTGGTTAAACTCTTCCCAGAAGGACTAAGCAATTTATACATTTTGATTTTGTGTGCTTATCAGGGTGAAACTTTGTTACATAAATAAAATACAGAAATGTAGCAGTTGTGAAGAAGCTATTTTTCTGATATAATCATGGCATCTTGGGGAAACAAAAACATGTAAACAAAAGATTGAACTAAAAATCCTAACACTGAGCATTCACTTACAGCTGTGAAACTTTATCAACAGTGTTGAACAACTCCAAAACAGATTATATTCTTCTACTGTTTATCATTATAATGAAGTTGTTACATTATTTTTTTTTCTTTTAAAACTAGTATATTTATTTATAAAACAAACTCTTATCCAAGTGTTTATTACCTGCTGGAATAGAAAGGCTCCATAAATCCTTCCAGGAAAGATATCTCCATTAAAATATGTATACAAATTATACAGATTATATTAAGGATATGTATACACATAAAGCACTTCTCTACATATGCCACTATTTAGGATCACACCTATTAGCAGATACAGAAGTTAACAAAAGTTAAGATGATGTGAATCTCTACCCAGTCAAATGTCAGTTATTCAGTTAGACTAAATTTTGAAGTGCCTCTTTGGAAGAAGCTCCTGTACTTCCATGTTTCTGAAGTACCAGTTATGGATATTTGGCACAAAATACTACCATGGAAATTCTCTGACCCAAACAATTAATTTGTGTTTCACTGGCTGAAATGTTTCCTTTGCTTCTTAAGGAACTGTTTCTTTTCTCACTCATGGTCATAAGAAAAATGTTGGTCGTCTGCTTTAAACAAAACTGGGGGATTACATCACCATGGAACTCCAGGGCTTGAACATTCCAAGGAGAAATGGCATCTAGGTTCCTGGCATCCAGGAAATCAAAGCAATCAGACAGACCCTGGTGCAACTCTGCATGCAGAGCATGTCTCAGGTGATTAGTTTCTAATCCCATTCCCAGAAACATCAGAATGGAAAGACGGAGAATCTGAGCTTCCCTTGTGCCAGTTTCATTCATCAGAACCTCAGGAAAGGAGTTGCAGTACAAAATAAAAGTTCTGTTTAAAAACACAGCTTTGGATAGGTTGAAATCTGTGCCGAAGGGAAACCATGCTGCAGCATGTAAAGTCACAGGGATGAGCTTTGCTGGGAATTTATAAGTGGTTTGTAGCTGCATACAGTAGGTAATATTTTCCCTACTTTACATATGGATCCATAGAATGACAGGATGAATCACGTTAGAACAAATAATTGCAGTTCCCTGAGCAGATATTTACATTTTGAGTGGTGTTCACAATCCTGTCTCTGATCCCACTGCGCTGTGATATACTCTTTATCTTTCAGTTTACTAAAATATACTTACAGGGTTTTTTACAAAACAGTTACAACTGTTTTGTTTTCTTGTTTCTCTTTTTTTTTTTATGGTTTTGGTTTACTGTGATGATTTTTGTACATTCATCCCATCATCAAATACCAACTAGGAATTAATTGTGTTTGTAAACAGAAGTTACATAGAAATGGGTTTCTTGGTGTTTTTGTGGATTTTATTTTTTTGTTTTGGGTTTTTAAATTATTATTTCAATATTTTGTTGGTTTGGTTTGTTTTTCTGAAGATGTGGTAAAAAGAGCTTCTGAGCTATATTTTATAATGATAAAACGACTATGTACCAAGATGAACTAATGATGTTTTTTTCCAAACAAACCAGAATTGTAAGAAAATGCAAGGGATAGTATATTTAGTCATGATGGTCATTAACATATGCAGATTAAAAAACACAACAACAATGAATGAGTGAAGAAAACTTCTCTGTGCCTTTACACCGCCTGTGATCTTTGGATTACTTGAAAATACTTTGCAATCAGAATCTTTCTAAAAGAAATTTGGTGGCTCAGCTCTCACAGGTGGGATTGCAGAATTAATCAGAAGACATTATGGTCTTCTCAGTGGCTGATTATACATATTTATTGGTTTATTTACAGCATGTCTTTTATTTTTTTATTGCATTTTGGCCAGTGACTATGAATCAGTTGACACAATTTACAGTTTGTCTTCTTCTATGGATATTACTGACAGGAAATATGCTGCTAAATGTAATTCTAAGTACTTCAAGTCAACTTTATACTCACTGGTATTACACACTGTGTTAAAAAATCAGATTAAAGCATTGGTAGTGTCATACTGCTGATAGTAGGGAGTGATACAGAATTTTCCTGGTAATACCATCTGCCATTTCCTTTTTAAGAACATGGTTTTCTGGCAATCTAATTCTTATCAGTCCAGTTCCTGATTAAAAGACAAATAAACCCTGCAGTTGTTAATGTCTTCAGTGATAAATATGTTCACTAAATCAGAATTCTAATTATAAATGGATTTCTAATATACGATGTTTAATGACTATCTTTCCACCCGCGTGTCATTTTTCTTATCTATTATAAACAGAGCTGAATTCAAATGGAAAGATTTAACTTGTCTCTACTGAGCAGAAAGGCAGGATTTACAGTCTTCAGTATATTGCTCATCTCATTTCACATAACTCAGCCAAGTTTTTGTTCCATTCCTTGAAAAATTCTACACAGGAACAAATACCACATTTCCCTTGATGTCCAGATTAATGGCATCTTTCATTAGCTTCTTTTCCTTTTCAAGATGGACATTCCTTTTTACTTCAAGGTGTTTATACCTTGAAGACAACGTTCAGATGTATGATTTCTTTTATTGTCAACTCTATAATTATCTTTGTAACCCTCTGAGTAATCTTCACTTTTAAGAAGACTTGGGTGCTGAAAATGAATTAGAAATAAGTGCACAAATAAATATAACTGCTTCCTTGTCCTGTAAAGAAAGAAGATTATTAGCTCTCTGCTTAGATATATCGACAGCAGCACACATCCAATTTTCAGTTCATTTGCACTATTGAATTCTCCCCTCTCTCTCTCTCTCTCCATTTTCCGTTTTTGTTTTTCTGCAGACTTTTGTCACAATGGGAATCTGCTGGGCTTAATTCATCTCCCAGTGCATTTCATTAGATTGGTTACTGTCTTTGGCAGCCTACTTACCCAGGAAGTCCAAAGCCCAAAGCTGTGACATTAATCAGCTACTGTGAGGCTCTGGTTCTGGGGACTAAATTATAGATGTACAATTTTGTGTGATGCCTCAATGAAATCCACATAGGAGCAGCAGCATCGTACTTATTTATGAAGTCCCCACAAGAATTTTAGTGTGTCCAGGATAAAATGCAGCACTGTCTCCTAGTGGGAGCAGATTCTTTAGGAAAAAGCACAATCCACATAATTTCTGCAAATATTTACACTTGTAAGTCTAGGATTTGCCACATATACTACTTGTTGGATTGTTCCACTTTAGAAGTCTGCTTACATATATGTGAATATTTGTTTATATTTCCTAAAAGGCAATGTTAAAATGGAATTTTGAAAGCCACTCAGTAAATACGTATTTTGCCAAGAGGCAGCTGCTCTCACCCAAAGTTGTTTGTTCTTATTTTAGTGATGAACTGACTGAAGGGGAAGAGCTGAGGTACTACATGAGTTTAGATTGTAGTGAAGGCTTTGGGGAGTATTTGAAGCCAAAATATCCTTTTTACCAGCTTTTCCTTCAAAACTTTATGTATCAATTCCCTGTGAGAATTCACAATACTCAACAGCACTCTTTAAGATTAGAAGGCAGCATGGTTCCTGTCTAATATATTTTTTTTCATGTTAATAGTTCTTATTTTAATTAGCTCTTTTTACTTTTTTTTAATTGTCTTCAGATAAGGAATACATTGTACTTGTTGTAGCAAGCTTAAGACATAACAAAGGCTTCCCACTGTGCAGGTGCACTAATCATCAGGTTTTAGGTTCTAATTATGCAACTTCAGAATCACTAATGTTTGTATCTAACAATAAAGTGATATTAAGGACAAATCTTTCTCTTTAAACCCCTGAGAAACTACATACATCTGTATGCATGTAAGCCTGCATGTATGTATGACAGGAACATGAAGTGCATGTTTCTGTTTCAGTAGAACTGTACTGTGTAGTCACCACTGAAGATTATTTTTATTTTACCGGGTGAATGGCTTAACTACCTAGCAAGTCAGTTTGGGGATGTTAAAACATGAAGATTTTCTAATTTGTCTCTTAAATATATGACATTTATCCTTTGTTATGGGTGTTAGAGAGTCACTGGAAAGCAGCCCAGCAGAAAATAAATTGGGGTTGCTGGTTGACAGGTATGAATGTGAGCCAGGTGTGCCCAAAGACACCTGGCCTGGGTCAGCAATAGTGTGGCAGCAGGACCAGGGCAGGGATTGTCCCCCTGTGCTCAGCGCTGGTGAGGCCACACCTCAAATCCTGTGTCCAGTTTTGGCCTCTCACTGCAGGAAAGGCACTGAGGGGCTGGAGTGAGACCAGAGAAGGGGAACGGAATTGGGGAAGAGTCTGGAGGGTCACTCATTTAAGAAGCAGCTGAGGGAGCTGGGGGTGCTCAAACTGGATATTTAAGCACTGGAATGGGATGTTCAGGGAAGTGGCAGATTCACCATCCCTGGAAGTGTTGATGAAACAACTGGACACGGCACTTAGTGCTTAGTTAATCGGCATGGTGGTGTTTGGCCAAAGGTGGAACTCCAGAACCTTGGTCTTTCCAGCCTTCACGATTCTATGATTCTAAGATCACAATATCAGTCCAAAGAAATGAGAGGAACTGTGCAAAATTTACTACAGAAAAATCCACAAGTGAAAATGAAAAAACATCAGGCAACAATAGGAGAGAACAATGGGAGTTGTAGGGATTTAGGTTTTGATTTGAAAGTGAAAACTCCTGTAGTCAAAGCAGTAACTGTAAGTTAGTAAGAGAGAAAGTTGATATTTTTGGATATCACTTTTAAAATACTGTCTTTCTTAGAGACTGATGACAAAAAAAAAAAAAAAAGAATTCTAAATCTAACAAAAGATATGTAGACTATGGGTTTTTTAAATTGTTGTTATTGTTGTTATTCTTAGTATTGCTATTCGTTTGCAAATCATCATTGCATTTTAAGGCTAAAGACACTTTATCAAGCTCAGAAGCTTCAAAGGATTAGTTAAAAACAAACAAATAAAAAAACACAAAAGAAATTTTACTCAATTGCCTTGAATCTTCACTGCAATTAAAAATCAGGAAGATTGCCTGGGTATAATTCATTATTATTTCTATATTGCATAGTGAAACTAGTAAAACGTTTAGAGTATTTCTCCCATTAAACAAAGCATAAGTGGTTTTGGTCTTCTTTTTCCCAAACCTCCAATACTGTTTAAGGGGATTTTTTTTTTTGTTTTGAAATAATATAGAAACACTTGTTCAAAATGCTGCTGGCTGCACCCAGTTACTTGAAATTTTGAAGCTTTGGATAATGTCGACCATAGTGTTCCCTAAAATGCAGATTTTTGTTGTGTGAATAATGATTACTTCGTTTGTTTATGACCTCAGCTAGATTGGATTTCTATTACATGTGCAGAAAATGAAATAGATTAGCTACTGCTGAGTAATAACAAGCCAATTTTTAGCATCACACAGAAATACTTTTTATACAGACATCTTGCATTCCTCAGTTTCTGTAAAATGTTTATTTAAACTGTGATTTTGAGGAAAATTTTGATTTAGGCTTTGAGTTTTAACCTGAAAGATGAGTTCAGGGTAAAGTCTCATGAAAGTAGAAAGCCCTCAGAATGCAAAGGAATGAGCTACAAATCTAAGAGTAAGAAAACAAATATCCTGGCTGCTATGTGAACACGTAGAACATATAGTGTTCTGGCATCTTTAATCTTTCATCTACTGTTTAATACCTTTCTAACCATCAGTAGAATGGTGTAAGAGATCTCTACTTATGTGGATACTGGGTGGTTGATTTACAGTACTCTAAAAAATTAAATTCTAACTTTAAATTCATCTCAGTGAAGATTAATGCAAGGTGAAGGTGAATTGTGCTATTGATCTCTGAAGAGACAAGAAGGTTTAAACTTTTCTGAGCGTTAATGATAATGCGAGATAATGCCAAAACATTCACAAAGTTCCACTAACTAAAACGCCAGAATTGTTAATTCCTTTTCTTTATCACGAAAGAAATCTACCTTTCTGCAATATTCACATGCGTGTGTCGCATTGTTACCTTGCCCCAGGCAATTTCAGCATCCAAATTGCTGGGCATCCCCTGCGCCGCCGATCTCTTTGTCAGCTCCGCGTCTGTCGCTGCGAGCCACTCTGTCAGGGCATTGATCTCCTTCCGCAGCTTCCGGGACAATTTCAAGCATTTCTCTAACTCCTGCTTTTTTTCTGTCACCTGCAGAAAGAATAATTGTGATTATTAACCCTTCAGTGTAGCAGGTCTGATGGCTTTCATATGACATTTTCCGTAGGCCACCTCTCTATAAAATCTAGACTTGGGATTCCACAGGTAAAGTTGCACTTTTAGTACAGTTAGGTCTTGATTTTTTTCCTGTCAGTATCAGTAATTTTGCTGCTAGAATGCAAACACCTACAAGAAAATTATGTGCATAAGCATGCATTGAATGTGAACTACTAACAGAGCTCCACCTCCTCCTCCTCTGTTTTGAAGTTGTGCATAGAAAATTCATTTGGAACAACCGAACTAACAGTTTTTCCTAGAGACAAAAAATAGATGTCAAAACCCTTCAAAGGGCATATTTTAATATAGGTGGCCATGTAGGAACTGGGATTCCTCAAGGTTTTTTTCTGTGTAGATAAGCTTCATGGAAGAAATGACATATCAGCCAAAAAAAGCCTGAAAACTTGAAACACAATGTCACTGAATAATGTCAAACCAAAGCAGCACATTTAACTGTAAGGTTTTAATTTTCTGAATCTTTTGGATGTAAAATACTCGGGATGACCTCTGCTTTAAAGGTCTTTTAAACTTGGTACATGGTACCTGGATAGAAGGCTGAGTAATTATATTGCCTTGACTGTCTCACAGGCATTTTGAAAGAATAGGGCAAATACAGCATTTCTTGCAAGCCCTGAGACTCTTCAGGGAGAAGAAGAAAAGGTTTTACTTAATTAGCAGAGAAAGTAGAAGAGTAAATTAATAGAACTTAGTTAGGGAGACTACACTACAATAGACAACAGGCAACTAGTAGCAGAAAATAAAAATTAATAAATAATGCTGTGATGAAGTTGAAAAAAACCCAATCAGAGAAGGAGGATTAAAAGTGTCCCATAGATCACTAATATTTAAAAGAAGTTCCTAATTAGCTTGAATGTCAAATATTAATCCCATTAAGACTGCAGCTGCTGATTTGTATTTAAGCATTTTAAAATAGAAAAAAACTTTCTACAGTGGTAGAGAACTGCATCCACTAAAACTATTTTCTACTTTGCCATTAAGAACAAGTAGTGGTACAATGATCAAATAGATTTGTAGATCAGCTGCCAAGGAGAATTTGAAAATGTAACAGGATGGTACAAGGTTAGGAACATGGCTTTTGCTATCCCTGAGTAAGGAGATGAGATTTGCCTAGGGAATAAGCTTTAAAGTGTCCTGATAATTTATTATCACTCTGTAAAGGCTTACTACTGAACTCTCATAACATTTTTCACTGAATATGCTTTATGTGCTTTCTTGCATGCCAAATTTATTAAATGAGACCACAGAACTTACAGTCAGGCCAAGAGGTAAATCCCTGGGAAGGACCATAAAACTCAGCTTTTTAGAGCTCTATTCACACATGGAGCCAGGTTTTGCCCCTCTTCTTCTGAAGAGTGTAATAACAATTGTAAATAACATTACTTAGCAGCAATACAATGCAAAGTGCACTATCCTGAGCCTGATTGCCTGTTTAAGAATTTTAAACACTTGGTATATTACAAAATGAAGTTACTGATACTTGTCAAAACAGAGAGAGAATAGTTGTATTCCTATATACATCTCTAACGTGTTTATTATATAAATAATACAATATCACCATATACATTGCATATATCCAGAGGTTACTGATTAATCAGTTTGTTAGTACTTCAAATGTAAAGATGTATTTTCTACAAAAAATAGGAAACAGTGCCCTCTAAAGGCCTTCGGGGTCAGAAAATGTGATCGTGAGTTTATTTATGAGGGGGTCTTTTGAAACAGTACTTACAAAATCACACAGGTGAACCTATGCTTGAAGACATGTTTTTCCCTCAGACCATAAGTTTCAGTCCTGAGATTTACTATTAGTTATAAATATTGTTATTTTTCTCTTAAAAGGTCTTTGTCTCCATGCAATAATTAGTGCTGATAATGGCTATTCAATTACTTTATTTCTATATATCTGGGCTTCTGTGACTTTCTCTTAAACTGTTAATTACCATGCTGAGTAAAATTAAATGTGAGAAATTCCACCTAGTGTAGCAGAGTTAAGCCCAGCACTGCACATTTTTGAGACACATCAATTTGCAATATGGCTCACTTCAAGTCACTAATGGATCCCTAATGGTACATTTTTATCCCTTCATTAGATAAGAGAGGTTTCCTGCAATAATAGCACCTGTTTGCTGTTAAGTTAAACATAATGCAGGAATAAATGCCACAGTTATTTCTAAAATAATGGAGACATCAAACATATTATCCAATCCCAAAGGACAGCTATCTGCACCTACTGAAGCTGACTCCAGTTTTCCTGACACTCAAAAGATTGATGTCTCTTAATACCTTTACTTTCTAGAAAGAGAGAACTGTTTATATTCAGCTTCCCTAATGAGCATTATCTCTGTCAAAAGTAACATAACTCTTATTGCTTTATCATACTGTAGTGACCAGGGTTTGAGTCTCATTATCTGTTTAAACCACATACTGGCTCTCAGGATTACCATGGGCTCATTTTCCTAGCTATTAATAATTTATTATTTGAATAATTTATAATTTTAAAATTAAGAATTTTCTTCCTGTCCTGTTTTGTGTTTTTCAAGTGCATAAATTTTAGAAATAAACAGACAGGTATTATCTGTCATTCACAATTTTCATTCATCCAGCCACAGCACCAAACTCAATCTCATCCTACAGTTTTCAGAAGTTCTTTCAGAAGTTCTAATGAGGGTAAGAGAAACTAAACAGAGTAATGAAGGATATGTGTTAACTGAATTATTTAAATGAAGTCTTCTTTAGGATAATGCCACAATGTCTCTTCTGACTCTAGTTAATATTGGTTAGGTCCCTGTCCATCCTACTCTGTTTAGGTTTTGCACAAGTGCCTCTTGAGGAAAGCTTCAGTCACAAGAGGTTTTTTGAACAGCAGATTTTTGAACAGCAAGAAATGGAAATTATATATTTTAAGATCTATACAGTCAGAGGCAGTAGTAATTTAAAAGGTAGATTTTTCTCTTTTATGAAGCAGACCTATAAGTAAAACTTGATCTAAGTAATTTCCTAATCTGAAGTGATTCTTTGAGGCATCAGAATGAAACAACATCCCCCATCTGAACTCTAAAAAACAATGAACTAGCAGGAAAAAAAATACATTATTAAGAAACTAGAATTTTGAATTGCAATAGAGGACATTTTTTCTTTTTCTAGGTTGTGGTTTTCTTTCTTCAGAGCAACTGAATAGCCATGCTGGCGATTGCCTTTGCCTCCACTCCTTCTCTCCCACTGGAACAACCTTGAAAGGACCCAGTAAAAAATCCCATTTACTTACCACACCAAGATTACTTTTCACTTTGCCAGTACATGGTTTTATATTAAAAACAGAGAACTTACCTTTGCACCTAATTCATTATATTGCAGCTTCAAAGCTGTAAGCCTTTCATCCAGTTCCTTTGGGTTCTCAGTCTGCTGCTTCTGAACAATCTGCCTCCCAGTTTTTATCACTGTTTCCACTTCAGACTTCACCTCACTCAGGTTTTTATATAATTTCTAATCAAAAAGAAATATTAAAGTGAAACACCACCATTAAAACAAGAAAAATAGAAAAGACCATTGGAAGTGTTCAGAATCCAAATTCAGAACAGTCCATCTTTACCAACATGTCCCTAAAGCCTAATTAACTAAACTAACAACTAAACTAATTTTAGTATTAGAAATGTTATACATGAGAAAGTACACATCATTATTAATTGGTTTAGTCAGTGACACAGGTTGTTTTAAAACTTAGAGAATGCAGTATTTAAAACAACAAGAGATATCTTCTGTCAACTCAAACAGAATGCTGGATGTATTTGAACAACAAATACCCATTAGTTTTTAAAATCTGTCATTTTTTTCATACTGCTAAATCTAGGGACTGGAAGGATAGAGGATTACCCCTATATTTATTAAGTGTCATACTCTAAAAAATTCATTAATAAAAGTAACAAAATGAGGTGGACCTACAATTACTAATTTATTTACTTAGAATAGAATGTATATAGTCTAACTCCTTTCAAGGTGCTTAATGTGATAATAAATTCTTCATTCCTGAAAAGAGGACAACAAATTAGGAAGTTGTATGATAAACATAAATTGTCTAAATTCCGAATCTATACTATAACTTGATTTTGAAAAACAGGAGGAACATTATGAGAATCCTATTAGCTAAAGATGCTCTAAAATCACTAAAGGTTTTCCACAAAATACATCAGGGCTGCAAAAGCCAGCTGCTGAGTGAAGACATATTAATTCAGTACAAAGCTTCTAGCTACCACATCATTCTAATAAAAATGCCATTTTCACTAGAATATGAATTTAAGTGCGAATTTTTTCTTCTTTCATTCAAGAAAAATGAAAGATGTAAAGCAATAACATTGACTTGCCCCATGCTCATTTTTAAAATTTAAATGCTTTCTACATTTACATCTGAAGGAGGTTGGGAAGGGAAAACCTTCAGGCATGTCATTGCCCCAGTAAAAACAAGATCCACAGAAAAACCCCAACAAACAAACCAAACATAGCTAGAAAAAATAAAACCAAAAAAACCCCAAAAACCCACAAAAACCCAAAAAAGCCCAACCCACCCCCCAAAAAAAAGAAAATCAAAAAAAACCCCCAAAACCCTCCAAAAAGCCCCAAAAAACCCCAAGAAACCCAGCTACCTTTGCTGTTATAATCTTCTTTTTATGATCATCATCAAGAATGAGGTGCTTAGCTTTTTTTATTTAAGGGGGTCAGGATTATAGTGATATTAAAGCGATATGTAAGATTTTCCTCATATTCTTTAGGACATATTCAGGTCATCTTTTGCTCTTGAACTGAGAGAAAGCCACCTCATGGAAGTTTTAATCTATGGTTTTCCATTTTGCTTTGTGTTTCCTGGTTAAAATAGATTTGTGTTCCATAATACCTCTTTTGGTTATGTCACAGAGTTCCATGACTGTAGAATGTTGCAGAAAATAGAGCCAATATGGGGAGATAAATTCAATTGCAGGACAGGAACTGGGAATTAGAAAGGGACCCTAACTGGCATTCTCATTCTTTCATAGTGAAAGTGCACATCTAGAGTTCTGAAGGGAAATTTTGTGGTTTTTCTGGGTCTTTTGTTTGTTTAGGTTTTGGATTTTTTTTGTGTAACAGATACTTTGTTTCCTATCTGCATTAAGGACAGTAATCTCTAAATTTTAGCTTTCTCTGCGTAAAGCCAATAGAAAGACAGCATCCTGAATACTCACCATGCAATGATCCAGCTGTGATTGTACTACTTCCTGCTCAACACTCTTCATCTCCAGCTTGGGCACCTGCAATTTCACTTCATCTAGAATTCTTTTGCATTCTTGGAGGCGCTGTTCAAAGTTGGCTGGCTTCTGGAACAAGCGGAACTTCACGGACACATCCTGCAGCTTTTTCTGAAAAGAAAACATGAGCAAGTAGAAAGTGTGAAATCAAATCAAATCAATGCTGAAGACAAGTCAGCATTGTTACAGAATACTTGGAATACATTGTCAATCAGCAATTTCTTATTAAAAGAATATAAAACTTTTGGAGAAAATGTCAGTGGCAGAGAATCCTGGGTCTGCACTGGGGGATAAAAATTCTTTCATCATCCAGGGCACTGGATGCAGCAGAGCCTGCAGCTAAAGAGCCTGAATACACACATAAAGAAGGGGAGAAATTTTACATTTTTCAATATGCAAAATTTTCAGGGGTGTGGGGAGAAGTAAAATTTAATGATTTAAAGATAAGCCATCCACATGGGAGAGTGAATGCTCTTCAACTCTATCAGTTGCTCTTCTTTTTATGAGGAAGGAAACTTTTGGTCCTTCAAAGAAACCTAAATAATGTGGCTTGGCAGTAAGTAGGTCTAGCACAAACTCCAAGATTTAGAGTATAAAATTGATTAATATTTCAATTAAAAAAAAAGCCTAGGCTAGAATAAAAAGAAAGCAATTTGAAAGCAGAAAAAATTCTGTGAGAAGCTTGGTCTCTAATTTCACCATTTTCACAATTTTCTATCTTTGTGCACTAATTAGACTGCTTGCTCACATGATTCCCTAGCTCAGGGGAAGGGGAAATAATTAAAAATAAAGAAAAGGAATTTTAATTATCTACTTGAAAAAGAACAAATTTCTCTATAGAAGTAAAGAGTGAAGTATTATTGAATAAGTTTTTCAACTCACTTGGGAACAAAAAAAAAAAGAACAAATTTCACTAAGAAATAACTAAGTAATTAAATAGGAACTTGGCATTTGCAAACACATTTCCAATTTTTTTATCTTCAAATCCTGGAAACTTAATTCCACCACAATGTGGCCTGTGCCATACAGATTTGAGGAAAAACTGTAACAAGGCTTAGAATCAATCTATACATTGTTAAAAAGCCTTCCCACATCTATCAGATTTCTGAAAAGGAGGCAGAAATCATGAGCAGAAGACAACCTGGAGTACCACAGAAAAGTGTGTAAATATCCAGCAACTCCTCCCAACAACTTTCCTCTTTAAACACTTTTCAATAAATTCAGATCCAATAAGATAAGAAAGACATTCTTTCTGTCTATGAGTAAGTGGAAAACTGAATAAAAGTAGGGAACAAGGGTAGGAATAAGAGGCCTTATTTTTGTTCAGCGTGTTTGCATACACTAAATTTGTGTGTAATTTGTTTTTAACTTTCTCCAGTCTGAGGAAGGCCAAATCCTTTGAGAATCTTGCATTGCTACATCTGTACCAGTAACCATTTGTGTTGGTCAATACATTAAAATATATTTAGAAAGAGAGAGAATTACAATATTAATAGCAGAGAAAACGAAAGCCATCTGTGAAGAGTCACTCAAGAACTGAAAAGTACTGAGGATCTGTAGGGGGGAAAAGAAGCTTTATATACAAGCAGGATCTAATTTATCTTTTAGCACTCTCACTTAAGTTCTCTCAGATAACCATAACAGCTATATTATATCTTTATATTTATCACCAACAGTTTTAAAATAATATTATATCAATGCTTAAAAGCAGCAAAATAATCACAGTTGGTATTTGAAACAATTTGGAACATAAAGAAACCAAAAATGTTTTGTACCTGTCACAGCATAAAAGTCATGTATAAAGACATTTTGTACCTGAATAATGTGTTCATTTCTGTTCACTTTGTTTCAAAAAGTCATTTTTTAAATAGAAAATTTACAAAGAATTACAGGAAAATGAAAGGCCTTTATCTGAAAGTCTCAGTATGCTTTAACATATTTGTCAGTCTAGAAAAGAGACAATTGAGAGAACTGTATTCAAAAAGTTGTGCAGAAAAACATTCAGTACTGAACTGCAAAAAATAACTATTCATTAGAAAAGATTTTACATTCATGTAATATTTCTCAGCCTGTTAGGACTAACTAGGTGCTATACCACTATGGCAGAAATAGATTTTTAATTTTTTAGTCATACTTTTCCCCTTACATTTAAAAATCAGAACTCAACTCTCAGCCTACAATAATCTAAAAAGCCAGGATAAATTTGGTTGCCATTAACAGTTGCTGCAAAATTTCAATGCATTCGTTTATTTTCATAGTTGTTTACTTTATGCCCGAGTAATTGAATAATAGAATAAATATGTCAAATTAGAAAGATTACTTAGTGAAAAAAAAGAGGAAATTATTTATAAGTGAGAATGCTATTCAGAAAATAGTAAGTGAAGACTGATTTTCTGTAATGTGTTTTATCGCTAAAGGTAGCATAATGATGGGAAGGTATTCAAGAGAGTTCAGCGGCCTAAAATCAAATACAGTCATAAATATATGTAACAAAGGGCTCAGCTTCTACCTGCTTTGGTAGTTGATATTTCCATTATGCATGTAAATTACCACTTTTTTGTTTATATTTTATCTAATGTTAGCAAAGCAGTGTCTCAAGATGACCTCCACCAATTTTTCAAAACTAAAACTGGTGCACATACTCAACCAGAGAAACCTTACAAAGAAAAAAAATGTCTGCAGAGAGGTGGACTAATAAAAAAGGCACCCAGAAAGGGTTGTGCTCTCTTGCATGTTGTTGAATTCACAAACATTTATTTACACAGTCATCTGATGCCTGCCTTTCGCTGATGAAATATGGGCAACTTCACAGCTGCCATGGAGACCATCAGAAGGTGAGTTAGTATGAAGAAAGGGTGAAAACTGAGGAAACATAAATATTCTCAACAAAGAAATCTAGTCCTATATATAAGATGAAACATTAGAAAAAGTAAATTTTTTAATTTCAAATAATTAACCACTAAAAAGCAATTAATGACACTCATAATATAAAATTAAAACCCAAACTGAGGTGCCTAGACATACTTGACAGGGATGGATCAAAAAATGGCAATAGTTAAATTGTCTTTCTAATGAACTATGAAAATTTGTTTTGCCACCTACAAACAAAAGCCAACAAAACAACAAAAAGCAAACCAGTAAAATAATCAAGAACCTATTATTAATGGGTAAAAATGTGTATTTCTCACTGTTGGTTATTCAGTCTTCTTAATTTTTAAGAAGGTCTGTGTCTATTAAACTAGATGGAATAATGCATAATCTAACATTTTAAACTGATGTCTGAATTGAACAGCTCAGCATAATTTGTATTTCAAATGCAGCTCTACTAAAGATTTCCAAATATTTTAACCTATTTCTGACAGTAAATATTTTCCAATACCTCAAAGCTTAAATCAAAAAAGCCCCACTGTAGTTTTATCTGTTGAAACTTCAGCATATTCAAAGCATCCCCTATCACATGGTGTCCCTACCAGCTGGCTGTATCAGTCCTGCACTCCTTAGAACTGCAGCCAAAGAAACAGGATGGGTAGGATAAAAAAATGTGCAGGAAGGAGATATGGGTGGTATGCTTTACCCACTCTGATTTTTCTGGCTAGAAAGGACCAGCTAAAGCAGAAGAGATACCTTAAGAACACTTCAAGGTAGAATAATAGTACCACTCATACTAATTTGAATAAGAGAAGGAAAAATGGTAGAAATAAAATTTGCCCACCTGTGCCACATCAATTTGGGAGAGCACTCTTTTGGCTGCATCCTTACCCCGGTTTCGTTTCTTCATTTCATCCAAACTTATCTCGTGGCTTGTTAACTCAGATTGTATTTTCTGTTGGAAAACAAAGACAGCAATCAGCAAGGTTTGAGGGAAAATTGCATGCTATTCAAATTATTTGGAGCAGTTGATTTCGAACCATGCTGGACAGCAGTTCCAGCCTGTAGAGCCCTGCCAGCAGCACGAGGGAGGAGCCCCTGCCCCTCTGCTCAGTCCTGTGTCCAGCTCTGGCCTTCTCAGGGCAAGAGAAACATCAGCAGAGTGTGACAAGGGATGCTTAAAGGACTGAATGTGGATTTACTTTTTTCTTTAGGAAAAGAAGAGTTTTCATGGGTAAGAATAATAAAAATTAATCATAGGAAAAAAATAGAAAATTTATTTGCTTCACTATTCTTAATTCTTCTCATTTTCACAGTATGACCAGGCAAGTTGAGAGAAAACTGATCAAGTATCCTGCAAGTATAACATCACCTTCATCTTAGAGAGCAGCGCTATCTGTAAAACAGCACACAATTTTTGGCATACTACTGACCAGAATCAATGTTCAGTATCAGTCTTCTATAGTTAAAAGCACAATAATACACAGTTCATTATTATACTAATTTCATGTATTTTCTAACACATATTGCTTGCTATGTTTGCTGCAAAATCAGTGTGATCCAAAAAAAACCATCAGCTTTTTTTTGGTTCACCATTAATCAACCTCAGAAGACAAAATTAACTCAAGCAGTGTTGGCTAGTGCAATGTAATGGAAAAGAAGTCCCAGAAAATATCTTCCTGATACCTCAGGAAGATTCACATATAATTATGTTTAAATTGTTAGAAAATAAGAAATTGTTATTAGCAGAACTGCTAGACAGTACCAATGAAAAGAACTACCCTATGAAATAAGGACACAAAGATATGTTCCCATCATGAGATGCATTTGAGGCCATTACTCCTGCATTAAAAAGTGATTTTTAATTTAATCTTTTTTTTTTTTTTAATGGCATATAGTTTTTTTCAGATGCCCTGAAGACCAGCTATAATTTGAAATATATGTACAGAAATTTATCTTACACCACAGTAACTTTAATAGTAAAAACTAATATATGTGTATTTTTAATCACATTTTCGTAGGTTATTAAGTACAAAGCTGTGTACACCATATGCTGCCTCCTTTATTCTGCTATTACATGGTTATAATGACTTGTATGCCATTACAATCACTTATGCATTTCAACACTTAACTGAAAGCAGGTTATATTGAATATGTATTGAAGTAAACTTTAGGAGAAAAAGAAAGATGCATGAAACTATTAAGTCTTTCCTAAGTTTAGTTGCAAGAATATATACATGACTCTATATTGTTCAGTACTTTTTGGAGAATTAAAATATTTTTCTAAAGCAAAATATTTGTAAAAGCAAAATGACTAGCAGAAAGTCCCAAATTTAGATGATTTTTTTCTTCTAAAATTATCATAGCTATATATTTTTGATTTTTAATATTTTCAGTTCTCCTTGACAGGGCTATTTAATGAATGGCCAGAAACACCTGGAGCAAATAATATAACTTTTTAAAATATGATATTTAATTTTTGAGAAAACAAAAATGGTCAATTAAAAGAATGATTCTATCAAGAAGAGGAGGCTTATTTAATTGTTGAGCATTTATTTTGTCCTTGTCTAATTTTAAAATTTCCCCCTGAAGTGTGTCTGAATTGTAACAGGATTATCTTCCATTTTTGTGCCACACATCAACCAAATGGGTGGTGATTTAGTAAGTACCTGAAGCCAAATAATTTTTTCATGCCTTGAATGTTGGAACTGTATAAGAAAGGACGAAGCCAGTCTGAATGCTAAAAAACATACTATATAAAACCAAGCATTTCAACAGTTTGCTTACCCACCTCATCAACAAACTTGTTTTTGGTTGCATTTTCCAATTTACTTTGTTCAACCTCAGAGTCACTCTGAAAAGCTCATAATTGAACAGTTCTTATCTGAATAGGTCAGAACAACACAGCATAGATAAGAGTAGTGTTTAAGCAATTAGGCATTGTGGGACATTGCATAGAGGTTGTTCTATCTTACTATTTTAAATTGATCTGCAGGAGAGAGATGAAGTGTCATCTTGTCTGACATCAAAATGTGGAATTGGAGAGAACAAACACAGAGGAAAGATTAAAAGAAAAGTTAGTGATGCTTATAGCAAGGAAAGCATTTTTTCCTTTTTATTTTTATTTGCTACTGCTGCTCACAGGCATAAAAATTAAATCAGTCATTAACAGATAGAAAAGAATTTATAGCACTTGTCTGTGATTTCCATTATCATTCAATTTTTAAATGACCACTTTGACTTTTGTGTCTCTTCTGACTCACCAATTTATTGCATGAACTTCCTAACATCTATAAGAAAACACTATTTTTTCTTGTATTATCCCTATCTATTCTTTTTTCAGTGGTCCCTGTCTATTTCTTTTCTATCATTTTAATATAGAGCAAAACTTGCTTCATTTAATTTCGAGTACATCAGAATAGAATGTAATGTGTGTAACCAAGCAATTCTACTGTGCATAAATTATTGTGTGCTACAGGCTAGGGATTCTCATTTGCCATAACTGGCAATCTTCCAGGGAATTTGCAAAACTTTTATCCATATATATGTAAAAGCATATAACACACATAGAAGTTGATTTTACAGCACAAATGACATGTAGATAATTCTTAACTCAAACTGTATGCTTTGTTATGGACACTAACTTTCAAGAAATATTAACTGGAGAGTCCAAATGAGAAAAGAAAGGTAGAATAGGGTAGAACCATGACTGACAAGGCAATACTGAGCAAGTTGGACATGACAAATGCAGTTAAAACGGGGTGTTCAGATACTTTGGAGACGTGTAGAGGGTGAAAACCTACATGGTAGAGAAATCTGCATAGATATTCAAACTTAATATATTAACAAAATGTAAGCTTTTGAATAAAACTTGTCAGCTCTTTCCTCTGACCACTGATCCACACATGGCTGAACAAAACAACCCTCACATTTCCATCAGAGGAAAGGAAAGTGTAGATAACTTTAATGCTTTCTAAGTAGACAACTGTGAGTTCTTTGTCCCAAAATATTAGTCTGAAGGCAATGAAGCACAGCATCATCTTGTCAAGTGACATCTTGAACAACTGAACCATCCTGCCATTGTATCATCCCATTAACTTTAGTTTTGAACAAAGTACAAAGATATTATAAAAATAGTATAATAGGCACCTTTACTTAGAAAACAGCCAAGCATGTTGTGCTTTACTCTACAGAACTGAAAATATCCAAGGATTTTATTGCAAAAGTAGATTATTTTTGTACTTTTCAAAAACATAGTATTAAGTTATTCTCCACACCACAATTTATATAGTTGACTGGGGAGAACAACAGACAAAGTGATTTGTCACATGCAGGTGAGACATGAAATAAGTTGATTTTCTTTCCCATAATGTAAAAATATTCATGTAGTCACTCAGACTAGGCATAAATACAAAGTAAAAGTTCTCTCTTCCATCAAGAGTCATTGAATAAGAAAGCTATAAATAATTATTTGAAAAATATTTTGTCATACAAATGGAATATTTTCAGTACAGATTTATTTTTCTCCTGTCAGTTAAAGAATACTTTAAAAAAAGCCACCAACTGCAAATTATTGTGATTATGACTTAATTCTCTGTATTATTTTGGTAAGATAAGAAATATGAAAAATTCTTCCACCAGGATCATGAGATCAAGCAAATAATCTTTCCTTTTGCAATATTGCTTGAGATTTTAACTCCCTCGAGATTTTGTCATAACTGGGCCTTGATTAACCTGAACTGATTTATCTGTGTGGTTGCTGTTAGGGTTTTTGGCTGAAAACATCATCTTCAGCTGTACTCCAAATAATTCAGGTAGCATTGGCTTTCTAGCATTAAAGTCTCAGTGCCACATGGTGGAGTAAGAAGCACACAGAATTTACATTGAAAAAGTGATCCTAAGAACAGCACACATTGGACTCCCCTTTCTTTCTGTCAAGTTTCTGAATAAACTAAACTGATCATTTTGCTTAAAAAAGAGGAACTAAATATAATTTTATTTTCTCAGATTAATTTCTGATCAGCTGAAACAAAGATTCTTCTTCCTACGAATGCTTTAAATGAATTTGAAATTTTTGAAGCAAACGCACAGAGCTCCCAAGCTCAGCAGCTTCCTGATTATAAATTTCCCCCACGTGTTCTTTTAGAAATGCAACACATTTTGCTGAATGGGTTGCTAAATCCCTCAGCATGGATAAACTGATCCCTGCCCAGAAAGCAGCATCACTGACTGGAAGATTCCCATTCCAGCTGTGCAGACACTGTTGTACCTTACATGAATGAACTGTTTCCAGCTCCACAAAAGAACGGAGCCAGCAGAGCTCCACAGGAGATGAGGCCATTCAGGATCTGCCTGTTCTGCCACTGGCTGGGGTGGCTCTTTGCTGGAGGAATGGCTCAGTCTATCTACACACATAAAAATGACTGTTTATTCCCTTTCTCTAAGGATTTTAAGGAGATTCACAATTGAACTTCAGAGAACTTCAATATTTGCTTTAGACCTGTTCAGTTGTTAATTAAGTTTTTTTTTCATTAGGTCTCACTGGCACCATAAAATGAAAACATGAAAGGGAAAATCTCAGCAGTCTCTATGCTGGTTTTCCCACAGTGGATATAATACCATCAGGTGAACCTAATTTTAAACAATACAATCTCCAGAAAAATAAAAAGTTCTACAAAGGCACTGAGCTGAAATCTTCTTATGAAAGTGTGCTAATTAAGGTTGATTGGGTTTTGTTCTGCTTCAGTTTTTGAAGTTCTGAATTGCTTCCTTTTACCCAGTCTGTAGTAATTCCCAATATGGTACCTGACAATGCACATAAATCAGATGGATCCATGGGACATGTGAAACATGTAAGGGTCCAAACACACCAGAAAAAAAAAGCACATTTTCATATCATTTTTTTTTCTTATGTATTCATTTCATATAATTAGAAGATGATAAATTAAAGTGATACATCTTAAAAAATGCTATTTTTATCTCTTTAAAAAAATTGCTTACATAATTCATATTCCTAAGAAGAAGAAAAATAACTCAAGAGAGTCAATAGATAGCTAAAATTGTTTAGGATTCAAACCGAAGCATTTTTTTTTTTCTAAATCTGAAATTATACTGATATGAATTAGAAGAAAATGAAGTAGGATAAAAATTATTTTAAAAATAAGACTGAATCCAGATGTGATCCCATTTTCCAAATATAGCATTTATAGTCCCAACATACACATAAAAATATCTGCATGTACCTCCAAGCACACACACACAAAAAGCAACTGAAAGGTACACCCATCTACCTGTTAATTGAAAAGACATAGTATCATTTTAATAAATATTTTCAGGGCTGCATATATTCAGCTCCGAATATATTTAAGACTATCTAAGGTATTCTATACAAGATTATTACTTTTTACAATTATTTAGAACTCTACAAGCATGTCAAGAAACCCATTGTTAGGTATCTCTTATAATATCATTATAAAAGCACTCTTTTTCAACTTCCTTGTAGCTTTTTTCCCTGTTTAATTTCATAATCTGACTGCCTAAATTTAGATGGAATTAACAGAGAACGTGAGGTATATAAAGCTGTGGAGTGTTGATAGTTTTGTTGCAGAGATGTTTGGTTTTATACAATTCATATTCTTACCCTCTTAACGCTGCAGTAAAGCAGACCTTACAGAAGAAAGAAGGAATTAAAGAAAGAAAGAGCAAAAATGATAATTAGATGTACATTTTTATTTCAAAGGCTAAATAAACCATGTGTAAAGATTAGGAAAAGCTTTTTCCATTGAACTTCCCTGAGCTGTAAAAATTAAAATATAAGTACATTGATGTGAACATTATGAAATAATTTTCAATGTTCTTTGAGTTTCAGTAATTTATTAATAAACCACAAAATCAAGTTTGCAAAAGAGTCATGTAAGAGTAGTGAGGATGATGAATTTCCTTTTTCTAGGAAGGAAGGAAGCTGGATTTTAAAGAATCATGTTGTTTATCTTTGCCCTTTAAAATTACTGCATAGTCTTCCATGACATTTACAGTCCTTTACATCTTCTATAAAGAAGATCTTCTGATCATCTTCTGATATAAATCAGAAGGAAAATAGGACTTTTCCAGGAGAGTAGCTTAAACTTCTCAAAGTAATCCCACACAAAATTTGCTTGCACTTTCACGCTGATCATGTTGCAAATCCTCTTTAATGAGAGGCTGAGGGACAACCAAACACTCTTTGGTTAATTAAGAAAACTAGTAAACATGTAAGCCAACCTGTGTGTAACTTACCAGTGCTTCCTGAGGGACCTGCGCTGCATCCACCCTGTCGGCAGCGTAGGCTGACAGCTGCTTGTCAATGGCAGCCAGAGACTCCTGGATCAGGCGCAGGGTTTTGTCAGTCTCCTGCGCAGACTGAATACTCTGCTCAAGACTTTTCTGTCTTCTCACAGCCTAGAAACAATGACAATGTTATCAGCATTCAAAGTAATAATGCATATAATACATCTTTTCCGCACATTTTTTTTTTCTCAATAAAGTTCAGGCAAAGAATCAGACACAGTTCCTGACTTGTGCCCATCCACCTTTTTGTAGGATAAATTGCGCATCTTTCTGCCACACATTCAGTTTTCTCCTTAAGAAACAAACAACACGCAGTTTGCACAGACAAGTACTAAAAAGCAAAGGATCCCCAAATAAAACCAAAGTGTAAATTGAAGATTTCTATTCAGAGTGGAAGATGACAAAGCTGCACAAGCAAACCATCCTGACAGTGCTGCCTTTCTTTCTGAGGCAGAGGTTCTCCTGATCTTGTTATATAATTCAAGAGACTTTGTTTACTGAGAATAGGGTTACTGTCATCACAATCCTATCCAAAGCAATCCACCTCAGTAAGTGAGAGGGATAAAGACTCTGTTGAGCTGGATTTCTCTTATATGAAGCATAAATAGCTGTTTGGAAGAGACAATGCCTACTTTCTTCCTCCTGTGGGGAAAAAAAATTAGAAGTTGAATCTTGCTTCTGCTCCACCAGCAGTGCCACCACGGTTTTTTACACAATCCTTTTTTGGAGAAGGATGTTTTCCTTTCAAAGGAGCTCAGTTTATGGTTTAACAAATCAGGACAATAAATTCTCCATCCAAGTTGTCCTTACAAGACACATATATTAAACACTTCACATAAATGAGTCAACTTTAAATAGTATTTGCAACACTTTAATAAGGCATTTATTGGGTAACAAATAACCTGGTACATTCTTCCATCTGTCATTGTGTCTACCCACAGACTCATATATTTTTTGGACCCCAGCTACTGCCACACAGAGTTTCTACTTTATAGAAAGCACACAATAATTACCAGCAACTTAAATACAGCACAGTTTTTTTCTGTACAAGTCCAGCCATATTGCTGCCCACAGAATAAGGAGACTAACTTAATTTGACATGAATCAAAGGTGAAAGCAAGCACCCTTTAAATAACATTTCTAGGTATCCTGCCATTTTTCAAGTCAAATCACACTTTTCTTCTCTGGTAAGCCAGCTATACTTTAATTTGATTTCATACCCATTACAACACTCTTGCCTTGAACAAAAATATCTCTCAGCAATTCAGTGAGAATATTTGATATATGTGCACCTTCTTCACAGAGCTCAGATTCTCACAGAGCTCCACCTATAACAAATGAAGAAGATGATTTCTTGTGAGCATTCTTGCTAGCTATTTGACTTAGTTAAAGGATAGGAATCCAACCAGCATTTTCTATATTTGCTTTTGTAAGCTGCTTTGTGCTATTTCAAAACAACTGATCAGATAATCTTGTATGACTGCAAGTTCCAGGAACCTTCTCTGGAACTGAGCAGCTTTGCATATCAGACCCATGCTGTCAGTGTTAATGGGAGCACCTAAACCACCAAGGTATTATTACCCTAGTGCAATATTAAGGTTTGCTACTTAAATGACTTTTACCTTCATCTGATTTGAGATTTTAACATAAAAACTTTCTCAGCCCATTCAAAGGAGTGAGTTTAAAAACCACTGCTTCCATTTACCTTGGCACTACTTGCTGCTGATTTGTGAGGCTGGCCAGGACACAGACTCTCTATCAATCCATCTGCCTCACTATGGAGTGGATTTAAAGACACATTAGATCAGAAACAGGATAAGTTGCTTTCTGCACCTAATGGGTAAGGTCATCCTCTTGGAAGCATGGAAGAACCATGGAAGAACTTCCCTGCTTTTACTGGTCTCTGTAGTTCACTGTTAGGACTAACACACTGCAGAATCCATTCCTCCTGAGGGTTGCAGCACCCTTATGTGCAGAGAAGCTCACCATTTAAAATAAGATTCCTATAAGGTTCCATTCTTATGAGTTATCCAAATAAGTGTCTGCACTTTCTAGAGAATTCAAAATACTGGACACAAATTTGTTGTTATATCTATCTGATGAACTAGTTTTATAAAAACACCTGAAGATTTGTACCTCTGTTAAGTGCTGTCCCATGCCAACTACTCTCTAGAATTAGAGATTTTTTAAGTACAGATACATTTGCTGCCAGCTGAGAAGCAGAGTGCATTCATGCAATGAAGTACCAGAATGCATGCAAATTCCCAAAGACCTAAAATCCTATAAAGAATAAGTGGCGATTGAAAAATTGTCATCTTTGTGCTGATATAATCAGAAACTATGTATATTAAAATCCTATTTTAGAGTACAACTGGAAAAAATAAATTATTCTCAAACTTATTGATAAAGTAATATCAAATAAATCAAATATGATCAAATATTATTGAATATCAGATAAGCTTAAGAAAAAAATAAAACCAATCTTCACCTGAGTCTGAATTTTTACACTTGTATTTCAAGAAACAAAAAGTCAGATAAATATATATTCATGTGTGTGATGTGTCTATGTGCACACAACACACACACAAAGACAAAAAATTCCCCTTTCATTGTCCTCAGAAGGAATTTGATTCCAGCCTGAGAACCTGTGTGACATTTTGCCTCTTCCAAATGAGATGAAAGTACATCTTTTCCCAAAGCTGTGAATGGTTTAAGTGAATGAAAGGATGATGTCAGACCAAGACATGAATGCAGCAGTAGAAGAGAGGAATTATTTTGGCAATGGGAGAAGAGACACAACACAGCTGAATTTTGGGAAACAGTACCTTCAGAGTTGTGGTGATTTTCTCAGTAGGTGCTATCTACATTTTTTGTCTGTATTTGTCTTACTGGAAACTGACCCTGCCTTGCATGTTCATCTAAAGTCAAGCTCATACCTGACCTCATTGAATTCCCACAATAAATGGATTGAAAATCTGTACAGTAATCTTATAAAAGGTATGATACACCTGTAATGCAACATATTTCTCCAGTACACAACAGTTGATTCAAAGATCTAATCTTTTTCACTAAGTAGGTCCCTGATACTACCACTGGCATTGCAGAATATTGAATAAATGCAATCAAGGGGAATGCCACAATATTGACAAGACACCTTCTTCTCTTTCAGTAGAAAAGAGTTGGTGGCCACAAGCATTAGAATGCTTTACTGATAACTGATAACTTTTTAGGAGTTATCCTTCTACACACTTACATCTGTGGACCTGAGCTTCAACTTTGTCCTTCCAATTCACATCTGTCTGTGGGCCTACTTTTTAAAGACATGTGAGAGTTCAGAGCTGAAATGTTAAATATTTATAATATAAAAATATTTTAATTTATGATGTTCTGGCTGGTTCAACTTGTTTATTTGTTTCCTGAAATGTTATGGGTTTTCTATTCCATTGTGGAAAAAAAATAGATCGCTTAACACTGTAGTTAAATGTATCTGAGAACATAACAAGAAGTTCCAGCTTTGCTATCAGATCATAGTCAATAAAACTGAAGTCTTTGGGCCCTAAAGAGAAGTGGCTGACAGTTAATTGCTAAATAGAAAATCTCAGGAAAATAAACAACAGTTTAATTATTTCTGAGCCAGCAAAATGTTGACAGCTGTCAAAGAAAACTAATTCAAAGAAAACAAAATCCACAGTTAGGTACTATCAGAATGAAAGAGAAATGAAAAAAATATGGAATATTTTTTTTTATTTAAGTCTCTACAGGGTTTTTATAGATTTTTAGTGCCTTGATGATAAACATAGCACTTTTAATGATATGATGTCCTGCATAAACCAGTTTACAATTTACCAAAGGTCAAAGGTAAGTGCAGGAAATAGCAACACTGCATATTATCTATGTAAAATGCAGAATTAATTGAAAGACCAGAGTTAATTCATTCATGTTGAATTTTATAATGTTATATTTATAGATATTGCCACTTTTTGCTTAAATAACACATTCCATCTATATAATACATCAGTTACATGTGTAGTTACTAAGATGACTGTGAGAGTTTTAAGGTTAAAAACAAATAATGCTGTTGAGGCAGTACTCAGTAGTTGGGCTGTTGAAGAATAACAGAAGAAAATATTCTGAAAATGACCATTTACTACAGGATACATTTATCTAAAAACCAGAAATAAATTCATTAATTGTCTTATAAGTTACAGCTCGTGGAAAGGGGTCTGTTAAGAAAGGCAGAAATGTTAGCTTGTTGAGTGTTTTGTTTTTTGTCTCAGTTATACTCTCGTGTTATTGAGAAATGTTGCCACAGGAAAAGTTTAAAAGTTAGGAAAGTTTAAAATTCCTTCCTAACTTGTTTAAATTACTTTAAAATTTAGCCTGACTTGGTGATACAATGGTTGTGATGGAGATATATCACAACTTCCCTGTGCCCTTTGCATCAAACTCCAAACACGCTAATCTCCACTTAATCTCAGAGTGGATTAATGTTTGTGCTTAGACTTTAATTAGGAACATTTTTTTTTTAATTTCAAAACATTATTATTGGACCCATGAATTTTTAATACCCTCCAACCTAGAACTAGATTTGCTGCATGTTCTAGGAGTATTATCCGGTGTGCTTATTGAGTAAATAGCTACAAATATTTTACCTCCCAGCCATTAAGTGACATTCAGCTTTGATCAACTGAATTCCAAAACAGCAAACTATTCCAAGGAAGACTTTTTTATCTCTTTAGGTTATCACTGCCAGCAGATAATGCCTCAGAACTTGTAAAAGCAGCCTTCAAAGCAATTATGTGGACATGGGGTATGAAATATTCTTTCTCCTCTGGAGAGGAGAGTAAAACAGAAAAATTATGTCAAATGATGAATGTGTGCTCTTTGAAAGAAACTAAAAAAGATAGTCTTCAGGGGAGTCCTAAAATAAATTAAGAGACAGGACAAAATAATAATAATCGAGTCTGGTGTAAAGCCCATGTGAACAATAATGTTTTGTACAGTTTTTGCAAGAACAGTCTCAAGAATATCTGACTGACATTTCTGAAGCTTGCTGGACAGGATGTAAATTACTTTAAACATTGATAGTTGCCTGAATATTAGCTTCAAAGTCTTCAGTGTTTCTTAAATCCCATATACACATTTGTAAGTGAATCAGTCCTTGAAAAGTAAGGACAGGGTATACCTTGCTATCAGTCAGCCCCAAATGTTCTAAAGCAAACTAAACACACTCACTCTTTGTAAACTAAAGAAGATAAGGCACACAAACATGAAGCCATTATCTGCCTTTAAAAATGAATCTCCATCTCAGTAGCAAAGATGCATTGTCTTGTAGCATCATCCATATAGAAGTGGGTTGGTTTAGTTGCTCTATTAGCAATGAATAAATATTTCACATATCAGTCTCTGCCCACATGAGCTTATTGTCTTGGTAATTACCGGCAAAATTATTCAAATATAAACAAGTAACATCACCACTTTAGGACTGCCAATTAGCCTGTCTGAAGAAGTGACCTTGAACATGAGCAGATTTGTGTTATGTGCCTGCAATATATTTTTATGGAAGGAGAATGCTGCTTGAATTTCAAGAGACTACACAAACAGCACAGAAAATTCAGTATCAGGAACCTATAAAGAAAAAAGCATGTTTTTCCACTTCAGATTCAGATCTCACTATTAGTATTTAACTACTCAATATCTGATCAAGCTTTCAAAGAAGATTTTAAAGAAGACTTCCATCCCAATTTTTTTTCTACTTTTGAAAGAAACTGGATAGCAGTGAATGCATTTCTAACATATTTGGCCTATATACTCATCCAAATTGTTTTCAGAATTTCACACAACATCTTCATTATGTGCTTTTGACAACTAAATCTCTGCACTTTATGAATTTTGATTAAATATCTATGAATGATGACTGAATAGTATTCAACTATCACTCAAAAAGACTCTTAAAAGTGTTCTCACACCCTGGAAGCCTTCTGCATATTCCTGGTCTTCTAGTCAGTAAAAAAATAATAAATACCAAGAAGCAGAATTCCAGAGAGTGTAACTGCTTTCAAACAGAAGTGAGATGATAAAAAAATATAAGAGCTACAAAAAGAGAAGGTATACAGAAATTTATATTTACTTTTCAGATACTGTCCAGGTACACAGAATTATGTGAATGCCTGCACTGCCTCAGAAGTACCACCAGGCTCTTTCCCTCCCCATCCTTCAAGTTTATTCTCAGAACAGCCAAGGACCCTCTTATAATTTTTACTGCAGTGTTTTTACTTCCGCTGTTTTCAAAAACAAGTATATTTCTAGCAACAGGAAAGAAACCATTTTTTTCATTTTCATGGTAGATAGTCATCCTTCTAATACAGCTTCCTTCCAAAAATCTGCACTTGTGCATCATTTCTATCATTGTAACTGAGTCATTTTTGACAGTACTTGTAGCTTATCTTCAAGCATGTTCTTGTTACAGTCATAAAGGGGCTGTCTGCATCCTTTTCTAGGTGTTTCCCTAATAATTCTTTCTGATCTTCACCAAAGTACTGAGCTGATATTTGCCTCATATTTATAGCATATTGCTAGTTTTGGCTCTCCTTGTGTTATACATTTCTATATTGAATTGTCTTTTTAACCCTTTCATTTATACAAATACATTTATTTGTTGTTTAATAAACGATTTATCTATAACAGATATTCCTCATAATTGGTTTTAAAATAATTTGCTTCTTGCTAAGAGTTATGTCAGAGAAGATATCTTAAATATGCAATTAAAGATTAAATCCACATAGAAGGTCATTCCAATTTCAAAATTTTGGGGTTACCCATTTTACTGGTTTAGGCTGGGACTGAGGTAATTTTCTTCACAGCAGCCTGTATGGTTCAGTGGTTTGTATTTGTGGCCAAAACAGCATTGATAATGCAGGGATGTTCCAGCCACGGCTGAGCAGGGCTTCCACAGCATCCAGATCTTTTCCTTCTCACTCTGCCCCTTCCAGGGACCAGGCTGGGCTTTGAAAGGATACAGCCAGGACAGCTGATCTGAGAACCAGGCTCAACAACAAAAAGAGTTGGGGAAAAATGTTTCCAAAATTGTCATTGCTTGGGGACTGGTTTGACAACAGTCTCCTGGAGGTAATTTCTTCTGCATCACTTGCTTTACCCCTTTCTTCTTTCACTTATAAAATCATTCTAATCTCAATCTATGAGTTTCTTCGCTTTTGCCTTTTCTATAATCTCCACTAAAGCACCAGGAGATGTGGAGCCTTGTGGTGCTTTGCTGCCTGGTGGAGTTAGCCCACCACACCCATGAAACCACTTCTAACGTAAATTGTGTTTGTTTAGGAACTGTGACCTATTTAGGAACTGCACCAAAAAAACCCTCTTATTTATTAAATGGCTTATTTATTAAATGTCCTCTGCTTAGCAGGATGATCACTAAATATACCTCCTGCTGAAGTTCTTCCCACCGACTGTTGAACCTCTCAAGTTTCTCATTGATCAGTTCATCCATGATCCCACCATCTGTCAAAGTCTGAGCCAGCTCCCGAATCTGGTTGCGATTATCTTCTGGATGTCTCATTAAACGTTCCAAAGACTGAAAAAAAGTTAAAAAAAAAGTAGTTTATTTTTCCTTTTGTAAATAAGTTTCTACAAAGCAATCCCAAACTGCTTAAAAATATAAGAAAGAAATTTCACATTTCATATACAATAAAAGTAGAGAAAAAAAGATTAAATGTTTATTTTCTATGCCTTGAAAATTAATGTTCTGTACTACGTCTTATGAAACACAAGGATTTTTCATATAGCAATAAATGTAATGCTTAATTTTAAAGATGTGGACTATGCCTAAGGAATTCAGTGAGAGCACTTGTACCTTAATATAAAAATCCTGCTTGAGTATCTAAATGGATGAAATTCAACAGCAAAAAGTGATTATCAATGCAGTATTTGGTATTTTGATGCACGACAAGCATTAATTTAATTTCTACTAATTTTAAAGGCTCTGTGAATAAAAATTAAAGAATAATAAACAAAGTTATGATGAAAACTTGTCCTCATTGAAGCTTTCAACATTTTTTTACTGGCTGAAGTGAGGGTTTTGTTTTTTTAAAGAATGTTTATTTTAGCATTACCAAAACTGTATATGAAACCCAGCACAAGACATTTAATTATGGTTTGACTTAGGTGGATCTGAATTCAAATCCTCATTTTTTAACTCTAGTAAGAAATTTGGACTTTGAAATATTCAGCGCCTTGTTCACGTGTAATGTGAGTTCATAGTTTGTTTAGAAGTATATGAAATTTACAATTTATCAACACCTATGACTGAGTTATTATTTAAGTCAGCACTTACATCTAAAGATTCAGAAATCTCTTCTGCACCTCCCTGGACATTTTCAGTTGCTTTCAGTTTCAGTTCAATCTCATTCAACCATTTATTTTCCGCATCCAAATATGACAATAATTCGCGCCAACATGCCCACACCTCCTGATGAAGAAAGGGTTTATTTAGATTGAAAATTGCACAGAAAATTTTCCCTCATTAAAATACTGACAACATTCATGCCTCTTCCCCAAAGCAGCAGGGTTGATATCTGAAGCTAATGGGACCATATGATTTTATTTACCAGCACCCATCTGATCCAAATTAATATAAAGCAGAAGAAAACCATCATTTTGATTAAACAGAGCAAAACCACAGAAAACAACTTGAAAAAGTGAACTCTTCTGCAAAACACAACTTGAATCTTCATTTTCATGCATTATCCACTTTATATGTTTTCTGTAAAGTTTTCTTATATAAATATAAAAGTGAGCAGAATTTTTAAAGACCCATGTTAGAAATTAATGTCTCTATTATAAAAATGCACTTAGATTCCCTATATATTCTATATTTTAATTGCTTAAATCACAGGTTCATAAAACGCCAGCTTTTAAGAATTCAGACTAAAATCTCTATGGAAATTAATTCTAAACCACATTTAGTGTAATTGATAGACCTTTTAAGTGCTAGAGTACTAAACATAATGTTGTGAAATGTTCTTATTCTCCTGAAATTAAATTATTGTCTAATATTTTATTTATACAGTGCCTGAAGATACTTAAATAAGCAGATAAAAATGGCACTTCATACACAAACAAAACATTTAAATGTTCCATAAATAATATTTTTCCTTTTTTTTTTTTTTTTTTGTTAGTACAAGTTAAAAGAATGTTATTGAAATGCATTGCACTCTTGGCAGATCAGGTTTCCCAGAGGGCCATTCATCTCACTGAACTTCGCTCACATCAAATGAAGGATATAGAGGGATATTAACATGCACCAACACATCATCAATGATCAGGGTAAATGCAGATTACCAATATAGACTACATACCTAATTTTCCACAGTGAAATTTAGACAAGATAAATTTTACTCTGGTGTATTATCGTCCTGTGTGAGGTTATCTCTTACAAATTATTCACCACCAAAATTTAGCTCTTGCAACATTCACAACAAAAAATGATACCTAATTCATCATTACTACTGTATAATGTAAAAATAGACCCATGGCAAGAATCTGCAATGGAGTTGGCCAAAATGGCAGGGTCAAAATGCATAGGAAATATTCAGTTTGCCAGCAGAGCAAGTGCTGTTCCCATGCTGAGATAACACCACCTGACCAGCTCCAGGGCCACTCAGTCAAAACCCTTAGCCATGGAAGAGGGAAGCTAGAGGAGCTGATGAAGAGAACATCACAGGGCTGCTACAAAGCCAGATTCCTGGCTTGATCTCAGAAGCGAGAGCAACCTTTAGCAGCCATTGGTGTTTCTGACCCAAGAGCTGTGTCTCAGTCTTCTCTTGCAATACAACTCTCCAGCAGACATGATCTTGAAATAACTTTGTGTGTAGCTCAAAACACGGGGTATTTGGTACATGGCTCATGAAGCAAGGATAGCCTTGGGCTACCCACAATTCTATGATAATACAGCTGCGCTCTCCACCTTACTTCTTGCAGTTAGCAGGGCTATAAATACAAGACTGACAAGATATCAAACCTCCAAAGTCTTCCACTTTCCATTCAGCCTGCTGCAGAGTTGCTGGTAGCTGGTAATGAGAACATCAAGCTCCTTTTTCAAAGCCTCGTGAGCTGCAGGTGGAGCCTTGGCTATAAAGTTATTCACAGAATCTGTAATAAGCTTCACTTTCACTTCTTTCTGCAGGGCTTCCTCCTTTGCTCTCTGGAAAAGAAAAAAAAGAGGTTTTAGTCCTGATTTAAAAAGGGAAATTATTTCTAGTAAATATCAGAATTCTCTGACAGAATTCTAGATGCAGAAAAAGCCACAAAAAACACTACAACAAAACAAAATACAACAGGAGACATTCAATTCCCAGACTTTGTGAAATAATCTTGATAGCATCTAAAAAACTTTTGCTTCATTTTGTTGCCAATACACAATACAATTTAACATCTCACAACCATCTAGCATTCTGGAGCTCTCAGACTAATGCAACTTTTCAGTACTTTTTTTTTTCCTCACAGAAGTGCTCCAAGCACCATTAGCATCATAACTTATGAACCACAAATGACCAAAAGAAAATCCAAAAAATCTGTTGTGTTATAAATGAATGTATCCAGATTTGATGGCAAAATCACAAGAATGGCCAAAAAAAAACCCAACAAAAGATACTTCTTGCCACTATCATTGTCTTGAATTTAAAAAGAAAGTCAGAAAATATTTTTTCACTACTGTATATCCCACACTTTTGCTCCTCTCTTCCTTATTATGTGGTTTCATGAAAAAGATTTTCATACTCAGTACTGTTTCCTCTGAGTGTTTTCTGGTGTCTATGACTGCAATCATATCACAACTGGGATGTTATAAAAAGTGTCATCTGTGCCTACAGGCCTTCACAGGAATTTACAATGATAATTCCCTGCCCAGAAAACATCAAACCAAAAGCATATTCCTGACAACATTTTTATCCCTCTCTGGTTCTGTAAGTCCATGAATCAGAATAATGGTGATCAGGTTGCCATTGCTAGAGGAAGCTTACAAAGTTGCTCTTGACTTTCCTCTTCTGTAGCTGTGGGAAGAAATGGGCTGTAGAATGAACACAGAATTCTGATCCAGATTTTCTCTGTTGTGACATCATGAGAAATGATCTGGTTATTTCCTAGGTCAAGGTGCCAAAGTCTGAACACTCCTGTACTTCATCTGGGTGCAGAATATCTACTAGGAATCTATAATGGTGATTGTACGTAAAACTATGAACTTCATCTGTTTTAATATGCAGTGCAATGCATAAAATTGAGTTTTGCTATTTAGTTACTAAAAAAGAACTGTATCTTCAAAGCAGATATTTACTTTAGATATTTGTCTCATTTACAAACGAGTTGTTCCATAAATTTCCTTATATTATGTGTATTCTGAGTGGCAGCAAATTATTTGTGTCAGTAAATAAAGAGATCATCAGTTGTATGGTCTGAAACTCTCAAATACTGGAAAAAAAAAACATAGAAAAATGAACAGCTTGAAAACAAATTGTTCAATAGATTGTCAAAGCTATGTATATGATGACAATCAAGTTATAATCTGGCTTCCTGAACAGCACAAGCCAAACAATTCACCTCTAATAAGAATTACGCCCACATCCAGTGGCTTCGCAAGAGTGTATTGAAGGACGTATCACAAATTTGTTGTTTTGTCCAAAGGTCATGTTCCTCCCACATGAAGGAAACATTATTAATTGAGATCAAAACATGCTGTTTCTATATTCCTATATTAAAGACATAATATTTATACATAGCACACACCAAGATGCATCCTAACATCTCAATTTTTTTCTGCTCATTGTAATGCAAAGAGAAGACATAAAACTGATTTCACTCTACTGCAGCTAACACCCAAATTTTAGGAATTATTCCTTAATTAAAAGAACATTAAAGCTACATCCAAATCAATATCCAGTAAAGAAAATAGGGAAAAAGCAATGCAGTTTGAAGAATATCAAATATCTTCTAGCATATTCCAAATAGAAATTATTTCAAAACACCTAGATCTGAAAAGGTATTTTCCTAAAAACAGAGTAGACTTTCTTTACAATGAGAGCTTCAAAAAAAAGTTTGAACACAGCTCAATTAGTTTATCTTTTACCTTCAGTTCCTCAACAGCTTTCTGTAACTCATCAGGTGTTTTATACTCAAAATCTCTTTCCAGATATTCTTCCTCAGCTTGTGTTATCCACTCGTGCATCTCTGACAAATCCTTTCTGAGACTCACAGTCTTATCCAAGCCACCTTTTAATGCAGCCTTCTTAGCATAGGCCTTTAAGAAAGAAAAGATCACATAGTACTTGAAGAAAAGCTACTGTACAAACTTGAAAACATTTTAGCCTGAAAAGGATCAAATTAAATCCTACAATAATAAAATTGTTGTCATTAGGCAGATGTTAACTAGTAATTAGGTAGATAATAATGACAAACAATCAAAAAAGTACTACATTGGTATGCATCCTTTTTTTAGCAAATCATGGCCCTGCAGAATGAGTGTTGTAATGGTACTAGAACGAGAATCTACACCATATGCTGAGGTGATCAGAAAACAACTGTGGAAAAGAACATCTCCCAGGGACTAGCTTCTGTGAAATGTAGAAAGAATAACCACAGGAGATTTTGAAAGTACATTCAAGGATGAAACCAAAGGCTCTTGAGCTATAAAGTCAGATGGCCTTTAACTAGTTCAAATGCAACTCACTGGAGAATAAAGCAATATGCATATCTATCTTCTGTTTATTAAGTCATTTAAGAATGTCTCCAAAAGGTGAATACCCTAAAAATAAGTAAAGAAAAACGTCCAATCTCCTAGTGGAAGAAACTATTTATCTAAAAGGGAAAAGTATTACTACCAAATCACCTGGCAATCACTAAGTGGGGGTCATATAATTGAATTATCCAGCTCATACATAGAAGGAGAACTAGATAATAATTTCTATCACCTCCATCCCAAGCCATTCTCTGATTCTATTAATTGTGCATTAACCTTGTCAAAATTGTCCCTGATTATGCATTTATCATCTTTCAATAGAATTAAGAAGTTTGCATCAAAAATAGTAAGTTGCACTGGTGCTATTTCTCAGAATTGGGCTTGCAGAGCTTATTGCTCCAATATTCTGCTCTGTGGTGCTGTTTCAGTAAACTTCATTTTTAGTAATATCAGGAGAAATTCTCTTAGTATTTGGTCCCCATTTCTGACATTTATCGATTTGTTGCTCATCCTTGAGGACTGGCTGTTAAACATAAATGCTGTTCTACATAAATGTTGTTTTACAGAACAAAATAGAGTAACAAGCAGCAAGTATAAAAGCAGAATTGTATTTGGCTCTGTAAAATTGTCTCTTCCTCAGTCCCAGCACCAGAAGAGAAGGTAATCTTCTATCATCTGAAAAGAGTATCTGAATTGCCAATGACAATTGCCAACTGTCAACTCTCACAGTCATATTAATTGCATGTATATCAGCCCAAGCTGACTTTTCCAAATCTTCTCAAGAAACATCCACAAACCAAATTGATTTTTGTATTTACTATTCATGTATTTTAATAGCTATTGCTGAAGAAGTTGAGTTAGAAATGCCCACTGAGACAGAATAATTTGTGCCTTGTATTGAATGAAATTATTATAGACAGATTTTCAGGGAAGTCAGAGCAGAACTGTGACAGACTAATATACTTGTAAGGTAATATTTGAAATTTCTGTGAGAGAAATGCAAAGGTATCCACCTTATTAATATCCAAAAAAAAAAAAACAAAAAAAAGGAATTAAATACTCCATGATAGTGAAAGGGGAAAGAATACAAAACTGGATCAATAAAATATCTTACAGATTTTAAAGATCAATTTTTTTATGTTTATCAAAAAATATAGAGAGGCTATTTTTCATATGTAAAGTGAATAATAAAAATTTAAGAAAATATTATATACCTCATTAAAAGATAACACTTTTACTTTTATGAAAATATACATTAAAAATACACAATAGAAAAAGGCAAGTAGGAAAAATTTAAAGGTAATACAACATGAAAAAAAATTTTTTGAACTGTCATAAAGAATAAGAATCCAAATGCCATTAGTGAAATAAAAGTAATTTTTAGCTTCCTTACTCTGCAAAATTATTTATTAATAATGCCTTTAACTAAAATAAAAGAACTGTCCTTTCCTCTTATGTCTCATGCTTTCAAATCTGTGTGACTCCTGGAGACTAATTTATACACATGCATATGTGCACGTACTCTTAATTCTGAGTTATTTAATTATGAATCCTTCACTGCTTTAATGTCTTTTTTCATCCAGAGTAATGACATGCAATTTGAACAATGTACAAGAAAACATAAAACTAACTACAGCACTTGACTGTTTTGGCGAATGCCTAATCAACATCTTCAGAATTTTAGTTTACAAGAAGCCATAAATCATATTGCTGTTAGACCTAATATATTAGTATATATCTTTTTTGTAAAAATAGGAAGGTATTGTGTTATAAATAAATAAAAAAACTTTACATATAAAAACTTTACATATACTGCTACAGGCTAATTACATTCTGTAAAATATTACTTGAATTAACACTTCTAAATTCTGTTTCATTTGCATATGTATAGATGGACAAATTCTGCCAATGAAAACCCTGATAATTAATTTAAAAAGAACCAGTCACAGCAGGAGATTTACCTGTTGGCAAGTGTGGTCCCACTGAGCATTGAGATCCTTTAGCTCTGCCTCTATTCTGGAAGCAAATTCTGGCTCTGCTTCACTCTTCATTTTCTTCCCAGTCTCATTAACACTGTTCAAACTGGGCTGGATTGTCTGGATATCATTTACTAAAGCCTAAAGGAAGAGAAGAAGTTAAGGGAAGCAGAATTCACACAAAGTTTCAGATATGATATCCCTATGAAAATGTGTCTGCATGAGATTCTGACTTGTCTGGGGTCCAGATCTCCAGTAAAATGAGGACAATCAACAGACTTATTTATGGGAAGAAATTAAAAAGGAATGAGCATCTGTAATGTCACAAGCTGTTGTTTACCAAATAAAATAATATAATTTTTAAATGTTATGTATGCACTATAATCACATACATATATAATGTGTACATATATCTCTTAAAATGCTTCCCTGCTGTTGATTGAAGACATGAGAAATACCTTGATCTTTTATGCACATTTCTGAAAGAACATTCCATTATAATGATGAAAAATAATGATAATTCTTATTTAAATAATGGCTAAGAGAAAATATGAGAGAACTTGCAGTTCTATAAGATCACTCTGAATGCAGTATTTCATAGTATTTACACATCCTGCCTGAACATCTTCAGAACTTGTAAATTCCACTGAGCATATAGACAGGGGCCATCAGAGATTACAAGATTCACTTCACTTACACACTCTGCTGGGACAGGAAGAATTTGTAAACCCTGTGATGGAAGTACCAATACTTCATGATGCTTTAAAACTCTGCTGGGATACCATCCTGGAACTTGTAAGTTTAGTGAAAAAAGAATGGATATAACTCACAATACCTGCAAGTTCTTTTTGTACAATCAGAAAAGATGGTAAATTAGATGAGTAACAGATACAGAGAAAAAGATCTTTTGGCACAGATTATACAGAATTAAAAAAAAAAATGCAATGCTCAAAAGCTCAACAACGTCAATTAACAGTTGACTTTAGAGGCTAGCTATATATATTATTTTCTGTATTTGTTGGTGTGATCCTACTATAAATACATTAAAAAAAATCACTTTAATACCAGCCTCCTTCCGGTATTAAAGTTTCCTTGTTATAACTGAATTTTTCTTCAAACCCAGGACATGAGAAAGGTTTGAATACACTGCAGAAGTGTATTCAATCCCCTTTCTACATGAATTTATTTTTAGGAACAGTAATAATTTGTGTAACTTCTGTATAAACTTAGCTCATAGAGAAGAATTGAAAAAATGCCAAGCAGGCAGGTAATACTCACTGTACATTGCTCAAGTTGCTTTTCCAGTGCTTCTGAGTCTCCAAGGGCAGGCCACTCTTCCTTCAGAAAAACATCCACTTCAGCCATCCACTTCTTCAATGTTCTAATGTCATTCTGTGTATTAAAAAGACATTTCATTGCATCACACAAAACCTGACTGGCAAGAGTGTAATTCAACCTGACACTACAACTAAAACTCATTGCAATGTAATTTCTACATTATTGAACTCTCTGAAAATACAAACACAGCAAACAAGTTAAACCAATTTTACCTGTACACTTTGACCTGTACTTTGACCATTTCTGACCAAGTTTGATGTGTCTATGAGCAGGCAACCTTTTGGCTCTCAAATGTATGCCTTCTAGATATCATTTGTGTTTAGATACTGCATGCTTGTTCATTGTTTCCCTCTATGGCTTCAGATTACTCATACTTGGCATTAAATTTGGGCTCACCCATCAAATGTTCTGTGCTTTCATTTAAACTCCAGATTCCTTTTGGAAGTTATATGCTCTAGTGACTATATTTCTAACAGAACACAGCACAGAAAAACACCCTTACTATACAGAATGAAAAAAGCCAATGAAACTGAAAGAGATTCACTCCAGAAACTGAAATCATATAACGAGTTAATGAGTCATTTTGGTCTCTCAGTTACTCTTTCTAGCACTAGAACAGGAATATTACTTCCATAGCCTTCATTTAACTCTTGCAGTTAACCAACAAGTCTTAACATCTAATACTTGAAAAGAGGGAATGCTACCAGTCCAGGCAACATTACATAGGTAATCTAATAACTTGAATAGTAGAATGAGATTTACAAAATGCCACTTAAAATTACCTTAAAATGCCATCTTTGATAATCAGATGCACATATTAAAATAAAACACATATATGGCAAAAACTTCAGAAATAAATTATAAAGCATTTTTATAAAGCATTTTTTGTCAAACTATTTTCATCACAAATTAAATACATATCGATATTACATGCTGAATGCAAGCACAAAAAGGGATGCTAGAATAGAGACTGTGTCCTAAAAAGTATAAAAATATGCCTTAGTAACTATTATGAGACAAGTAACCAAAGGGAACATTTCCTTAATGTGAATGATATACATAAAAAAACCCCAGGGTAGCCTGGAAAATGAACTGAATTAATAAAATTAATCATACAAAAATTATCAGTATACTCCAGAATGGCAATTACCAAAACACTGTTGAAATATCTACTGTGCATTCCATTATCCAACAGTAAAAATAGTTCAGAATCATATTTCATTATGAAACTTTAATACCTTTACAAGAATACTTTTCGTTCATTTATGTGGTAAAATATTTATCTGGTAGGATTTTCTTAAAAAGAGATTAATCTCCTGCTACCAATGAAGATCAAATGTATGACTCACATTTTTAATCAGATTGTAAATGCATTTTGTTTATGAACACTGATTCATCATATCCTATACTGAAGCATTCCATAAATTACAGCAGCTAAAACAATATTCTGGATGAGAAGTCATTCAAGAAGCTCAAAAGACAATAACTTTTATAATAGATGTGTAGCAGAGGGCTTTCAGCAATAAATATAGGGAGTAAAATTTGTGTGCATCAACAGCTCATGCTGCTTTGAATGTTTTACATGAGCATGGTCATGATGCTCAGGACCTTTTAAGACCAGGGGAAAAGCTCTAAATTTGGTGTTGAGAGTGAAGATGGGAGGCAGAGGGGGAGAAAAAGACAAAAGCTTGAATTTCTTAAGCAAGTGTTCTGCTTTTTTAATGTGGCATTGTTTTGGGAGTGGGGTGGCATCTGTGAGGAGAGGACAGTTCTGTCTGTGTTCTGTGCTGAACACAGACAGTTCCAGCCTCCCTCTGTGGAATCCCCATAGGACGTGGCTGATGCAGTGGTCAGCTAGAGATGCTCAGTGGCAATGTAGTTAAGAAAGGACAAAAATATCAGACAGAGGACGAGAGGGAAAAAGTGAGAAGCAGCCCTGCAAAATGTGAGAAGCAGCTTTACAGACACCCTGGTGAGGTTCTAATGCTGCCCTTCTATATACCTGAAAAACACTTCTGCTTTCTGGAAAGCTGACACAAGATACTACTATATTAGAGGTGACTTTAATTATGTGAGTGAATTCATTAAAGTCAGTATGGTACAGCTACTTCAGATGCATGTATAAGTGCTTCAGCTACATTGAAAAAGAAGTAGAGGATCATTATTTCCAATTTTTAATTAAATTAGAGTTTTTTGCTAATGAAATAACATAATCAGGAACAACCACCAAATCAGAATTCAAAGTAAAATCTGTACTCATCAGAATTGAGCAGAAATTTAAACACATTTTTTGACATGTTTTGATATCTCACTTTGGTGTTAATTCCCACAAGCACCTAAATGCGTTCTGCCTTAGTCCCACAGCAACAAGCCCCCAGGCATTAGCAGAGGCAGAAAAAGTGTGATGAACCTGGAATCTCTGGAGTTTGGTCATGCGCTCCTCCAGCTTCTGGCACTGCTCCGCCAGCTGTGCCGAGAGCTTCTTCCAGCGGCCCAGCACCACCTCCAGCTCAGAGCGGTAACTCCGGCCCACCTCTGCAGGGCCTCTCCTGGACAGCTCCTCCACAGTCGTGCTGAGATAGGTCAGCCCTTTCTGCTGCTCTTGCAGAGAACTTTGAAGAGCCTGTGAAAAAGAAGAGAGTGGAATTCACGTGCCAGGCAATTCCCTTCATTTTACAAACACGGGCGACACATAGAGGTCTCCTTTGCTAAAATATGCAATGGCATAACTTACTGAGCAATTTGGAATTGTTTTTCTCATACAACTTAGAAGGTTTTTTAAGTTGAACTGAGAATATAACCAGAAGTATTTGCACTTGTTAATAGATGTGATCTATGTACATTTTCATTAATTTGAGATAGGAATTTGCTATGGCCCTATCGTAGACATCTTTTATGGAAAATCCTTTCCTTAGGAATTTTCCTCCTGAGAAGCTGAAAGGCCTCAGGAACAAAATGTAAACAATGGTTATCTGCTGCTGTGGAATGCAACAGGTGCATCTGGGATTGGTCTCATGTGGTTGTTTCTAATTAATGGCCAATCGCAGTCAGCTGACTAGGACTCTCTGTCCAAGACAGAGCATTTGTTATCATTCCTTTTCTCTTCTTAACTAGCCTTCTGAGGAAATCCTTTCTTCTATTCTTTTAGTATAGTTTTAATGTAATATATATCATAAAATAATAAATCAAGCTTTCTGAAACATGGAGTCAGATCCTTGTCTCTTCCCTCAACCTGAGACCCCTGTGAACATCGTCACATGGCCCTGATAATGACACTTTCAAAAGAACCAGAACATGGAGAAAAAAAATAAACTTAGATAACTGAATCTGTGATACAACATTTTATAACATCTCAAAAATTTTATAATTCTCAGCCCAAATTTACTTCATCTAGTTTTTTTTTCTATATTCTACGTTTTATTTCTGAATATGCATCAAACAATATGTTAATTAGCCATCCGAGAGTACAAACTCTGTCAGACATTGAGATACAGGGAAGGTTTGTAGCCACTGGCAAAAATTGTTCCACATTTGTCTACTTGTAAATTTGACAGGAAACCTGTCAAAAGACTGTGCTGCATTTTGCAAATCAGAATCATTTTCATGTCAGCACTGGAAAATGAAATTACCTAAATCTATGTTTAACTACCAGAACTACCATCAAAGGAATATTTTATATACCATGGGGAAAAACAAGGGCTTTTCCTTAACATTTTAAATATCTTATAAAATTGCTTTCAATGGTGAACACCATTTTAAATTCCTTAACTTCAGGAATCAATATAAGCGAGAAATCAACCACCATATCCTGAAGCCCTGGCCTAAAACCAAAATGAGCATTATTTACTCAAGATCCACAGGCTTCAGCAGATTTATGTACCAAACTAGAGTTCTATTCTTCTAAACTTCTCATTTGAGACATTTTTGCTCACAGCTTGATCACTCACCTTGAACTCCCTGAGTCTCTGCTCCATGGTTTCATATTCAGCAATTGCAACCTGAGGCATGGAGAGTTTAGTTTCTGACTGCTGCATCCACATAAGTATAGTGTTCATTGTCTCCTTGTAGTGTGCAGGAGGCAAACTGTCAGAAACTACATTCAATGGGGAAAAAAAAAAGGGAAGGAAATAAAAGAAGGAAGACGGAAATAAAACAATTTTTCACTTCACTATTCGGATTGCTGACAGAAGACACTTGATAAAAGAAAAAGCCTTATTGAATTCTACAGCTGTTTTGCAAGACATTGCAACAGGTCCAGTGTTTATCAGAACTATAAAAAATAATTTTGGAAGCAAAATTGTTTTGAAAAACGAACACACTCCTTCTAATGTTTGAGATATCTCTACCATTTTATGAGTTTTGTGCCATTTGACTCCATTATTATAGGTCAAAAGACAACTTATATGGCCAACACAGCTATTTTAAATATGTGTGTTCAGAGATCAACAGACAAATCATTGTACTTAACCTACAATCTAATTTCAGAAATGTATTAAGAACTAAGTTTATGTATTCAATGTTTCTGTTCAAGCAAAATGTTCCATTTAAGACATCTGTTAAAAGCTTAGAAAATTAATCTTCCTTCTACAATAAAGTTGGATTTTATTGAACTGTGCTTATTGTGTCAATATTACAGCTACTGCAAATAGACAATATCTGGCACACACATAAGCAACTAATTAGCAGATAGATTCCCTCTGCCATCAACAACAGTTGCCTCTATGCTCACTGAAAAATGCGTAGACAAATAGCACGGCTGGTTGGAACTGAAACATTTCCAACTTTTCATAATAATGAAGAATATAAAAGCTAAAAAAAAGTTGCACCCATTGTATTTCCTGTATCCTCCTCAGTGTTCTCTGGTGTTTCACAAAGGAATGTACAGAAAAATAATAAAGCTGTCCAAAAAGTAGTTTTGACAATTTTTAAGTGCAAGCTTGCTTACATCATACAGCAGTGCTTGACAGAATGTACCTCAGACTTTAATCTAATTTTTTAGTTGATAACAGAATGCTACATGAAAAAAGAAATTACATTTACAGTCAGATATCATAGCAACTTCCCAAAATCAGAACAATCTCTCTTGTGAAGAATGCACATTTTATGGCAAAATTTCCTCATAAATGAATTGCCTGATGTGATTTATTAAATATGGGGATTTACAAAAGATCGAACTTGGCAACAGGAAAGACAAGAATTTCTTCCCTTGTGAGGTATTTGTGATTCACAGAAATCAATAGTAATAAATTATTGGAAATACAAACTCAAAAATTTTCCATCTTACCCAGTAACATTTTAAACATTTTCTTTCCTTAGTGAAATTTGTATTGTCTTTGACTCATTTTATCCAAACAACTTCTACTTTACAATAGAACATACATTTAAACTCTTCACTCCAAAAAAATGGAGATATAATTTGAGCAGCTCAGATATGTTAAAGAATTATACAACTCTTAACTGTAGTTTTATTTAGAAATATGAAATGGAGTTTAGTGTTGTGATGTAGTGTTTGACTTCTCTAAGTAATTTTTCCCTTTAAATGAAAAACAAATCTTATGATTAATGTATAACTTCAAGCATTTAAGTAAAAGAACAGCTATTTTGGTAGTACTGAAAAGTACCTCAGAACAGATGAAAACTGCTATAGCAAACTCCACCAAACTGCATCAAATTCTAATCCTGTAACTTTGACAATAATAATAAAAATTTTAAAACCATCCAAATATTGCAAAACATTTCAATCATTACTCAATTGTAATGAGTTATGTTTCCTACTATTGGATAGACTAAATAAGAGTTCAGTGGGATGAACAAGCATTGATTTAATCAAACTAGTGTCTTTACAATTTGGTTATTAAATATAAATTTAAAAAAACATTGTTAAATTGAGTGTAACCATAGTTTTCCCATTTCACTTTTCCAGGTTACTACAGATTAGCAATAATGAAACACTTTTTGATTCTTTAAGATAGACCATGTGTCAGCATTTTCATCCACAAGGAAGCAGATTAACTTTTAGGATGGCACTTAAGAGCCTTTATTATTTTAGCAGCACATGAAGGAAATGGTAAAAATTCAGTCAAGCTCCCACAGTGGGATTCACATTACCCAGTAATAAATGTCTAAATAATCTAACTCATTTATGATCTCTCTGTGGGCAATATGAATCTCTAAAATCCCCATGGTAATAATATAAACCCACATTCAAGACTTGTTTATTTTTATCTTAAAATTTGTTTTGTGATAATAATATTTATGGACTAAAGTCCACACAATAAGCAAATCTCATTAATATGGATTCTTCTATATGATCTTAAAAAAAATAATATTGGCAATGAGAAAGATCTAGTATGTCCTCAATATAGGCCTAGTTTAGATATAGCAAAACTAGGTCCATGGCAGAACTGTAACAAAATATCACAGACAGAAATCACAAAAGAGTTATTGTGAAATATCAGAATACACTTCCCATCCCAGAGGGGGAAAATGTGTTTGAATTAATCTATTCCACTTGTAGGGAATGCATTTTGGTGTGACTGACATTGTAAGCCCTGAGAACTGACAGGCAAATGCATTTGAACTTGCATAATTCTTTAGAGAAAGTCCATATATGTGGAAACAAAATGCTCAAATAGCTAGCTAGGATTCGTTTCTAATAAAAAGGACTATCTAAATATGAAAAAATAGCTTTACAAGTAAGTAAAATACTTTGTTTTTCCTCATTGCTCCCTTGGTTTTTGTGACCAGATTTTTCACTCAGAAATATTTTCCAAAGTCAGAAATGTAATGAGAATACAATTATCTCAACACTGATCAAATCACCCTGGATAGGGTGAAATGTGTTTCTCCTGCAGTCATTACAAATCCCACTGTTCATCACACTATCGTGAAAGACAATAAATATAATCTATGGGGCCATTTTAGTAAAGAATTATTCCCTGAAATAAATTAAGAAGATTGAACTTCATGTATTTCCAATAAAAATCTCTTCAGTAGTAAAACCAGGCTGATGTTTTCACAACTTTTTTTTAATTATTTTGTAATACAAATACTTGAACCAATTCATCAATAGGTCTTTCTTAATAAAAGCTGTGATTTTCTTCTCTCACATTTTTAACCAGAAAGCCTCATAAGGAATCTTGTGTAATACTTGATCAATGTTATGCAAGTGATTTAAGACTTCCAATTCTCTTTGTTACAAAGCTCATGAAAGAAACAGAAGGGAATAACAGAAACACAGAGTGGTTTGGGTTGGAAGGAGCCTTGAAGATCATCCAGTTCCAAGCCCCATCATGGGCAGGGACACCTTCCACTAGATGAGGCTGCTCAAGCCCCATCCAACCTGGCTTTGAACACTTCCAGGAAATTCTTTCTCCAGTTCTACAGGACCTTTTGTAACAGTAAATGTATTTTAAAGACACAATTCCTTTTTTAGGTGGGCTTGTTTTTCATCCATAAAAATATTCATTTTTACCACTGAAGAAAAGGACAAAATCACCTACAGAGTAGAGGACATTATCTCATACACATTCATTTCACAGGCTGCTTTGTCCTTTTGATCTTGATTTACATAAAAAATAATTACCAGAGGAAACGGATGGGGTGAAAAAAAAGAAAAGAAATTGCTTGCACGCTATTTATTAAAACAATAAATTCTCACACACATCTGAACTGTATCTTCAGCTTAAAAGACACATTTAAAGAAGGTTAAGCAAACTTTATCCCTCAAAATCAAAGAGCAATGAATATTTTTACTACTAAATCATAGTTCAGGTCTTAAAGAAAACTTTTAGCTATGAAGTTTTCAAGATACTTGCTTAAATTTTTCCTTCCTCAAGTATAGAATGATTTGTGAAAGATTATTTTATGTATCATTACAATTTCACTGCCACTTATAACCCATTTCCAATGTACTTAAAGCATCAAAATAAGTTAGCAGTTCAAAGTTTTAACCAAAGCAGAATAATTACAAACAAAGTCTAAATGGTCATTATACTGTTACAGTTACTGTAATTTATTATCTTATAAAATTCTGCCAAGTTTGAATTGCATGAGCACTATGTAATTCAACACTATAAAATATTGTATTTATGGATTAGAGAGAATAATAATGTGCATGTGAAATAATTTTAAACATGGCATGGGTAAATAAAAAGTCTAAAGAATCTTTCTATGATGCGGAAGGCAAAAGCTTTCTGAAGTACTTCCTGAAATAAACAGGAGAAACATCATTTGAATGCAGATGAATAATTTATGATTAATAATAACAACAGCAATGATGACAATGATGACTTCACCTTTGGGAATTACTGATTCTGCAAAGGTAGAACCAGAACTTGAAAGAAAAGCACAGTGCATAAATTCATGAAGCAGACAAAAATGGAAATATATATGACTTTTTCTTTGCCACCTCCACCTGGATACTTTTAATTTTACCTGCGACAAAAGCCTTTTTTTAAGTTACTTGCTAAAAATCCAATTTCCCTCAGGAGAACATGCATCTCAGTGAGAACATGTATCTCCATCAAGGCCACGACTGGGTAGCAGCTCAATGCAGCGAGACTGAGAAGCAGAAGCACCTTAATGGAATTCAGTTAAGCCACAGAAGTAGAGGAGTGCTGGAATGAATCAGCTGCCGCCCAGGAGGGAGTTTGAACCGGGGAATATTCACTTACCTGACACTGACTGTCAGCTCTCCCTGGGCTCAGGGGGAATGGGAGGCTGACCATGCTGCTCCCTAGAAATCTCTCTGATGCAGCAGCAGTTAATTTCAAGACAAGTAAATATAAAGTACAAAACCTCCTTTTTCACCAGGGCATTACAAAATCTAAGCACTTCCTTGGGAAATCAAGTTATTCATACCCACATCATTGCCAGCATTATCTATTTCATTCCCTTGTGTAGATTACTGATCAGTTTTAAGCTCAGGCTGACCTTTAATTTTTCTATATAGCAATATTCTAGACATTACTCTAAATATGTCTGGGGAGAAGAGAGAGCTAGATTGCTGCATACATCATATTCAACATCACATATGGATATACAGACATTCTGTAAAGTGCAAAAAATGGGGTTGCATTTCTTAATATTTTATGAGATTGTATCTCTTTCCTAACCAGCACCACAGAATAATGGAAAAACCCCAATCAAAGAGGTTTCAGAATTTAAATTGGGTTTTATAACTGGAAATGATAATCAAATAATGGAGAAAAATATGTAAGAAAATATAAGTTAGTCTTTAGTATTACTTTATTGACAAATCTGCAGCAGAGAGAAACTACTAAGCACTCCTGAATATTTAAAAAAAAAAAAAAAACAACCAAAACTAAGCTGCCATCACTTTCAAAAACCACAGTCAAAACCTAACCAAACAAAAAATATTTGAGGGTGACAGTTCCCAAAATTAGAGAAAACCGTTTATGAGGGAAAACTTCTCTTGAAAAACAGAACGGCCAAATACCTTCATTCATCAAAAAGATAAAGAATCAATGGAAGATTAACAAAAAAAAAGCCACTCATAAAATAAACAAACCTTTTATGACAGTCAAAAAAATATATCTTTTTAACTTAAAAATCAACCTTAATAATGAATCAAAAAAGAAAAATCTTTTTAAACACATGTAGGTTTTATTCACAGGAAAGAAAAAAAAGGATCAAATATTATTACTGATCTGCAACACAACATTCAGTCCTCAGAAGACTTTTCCATCTGTAGGAAATAATTAATTAATTTATGTAAATAAAAGATGGAAAGCTCCAGAGTACTCTAACAAAATTTCAATATTTTCTATTAAAGTAAGGCCAGAATAAAGACACAGGATATGGCCCATCTGTACAACACAAGGAAAGTAGTAACTGTCCAGAGCTCCATGCAATATTGATTAAATACTTCTGTTCTCCTGCACTGCAGGAGACTCTCCCCAGCCTGGTCAGTGCTTCCAGCTCAGGACAGCTGTTCCTGCAGCTGGCCAGGGCACTGGAGGAGCAGATTGCAGCCCAGGCTGGGGAAGGAATTCCCAGGAAGAACTTCACTAAAGCCCATGGCATTACAGCTCAGGCACTGAACAGTATTTACCTTACTGGACCAATCAACTGGTTAATTCATGGCCTCTCACCACAGTAAAATTTGGTGTGGCAAACCAAACAACTATGGAAGTTTAGACAGAGGAGAAATCATAAAGAAGCCAGCATCCATGCTGTTTCTGTTGGAAGAATGGCAAACTGGTTCCAGCATATAAAATGTTTTTTACATCTTGCCCATTTTTCACCCTGATTAGAGTAATGAAGAAACTATACACTCTGTAATGTTAAATTTCTACAATTCATTCTTTCATCACTTGCTATGCGACACTTGCATTTTATTTCATCTGTTCTCCCATGCATTATCACCTCTTCAGTTTGCATATGTGGACAACACAAGTAAAATAACTATAGCAGAGCAGTAATTTAGTATTGAAAAAAACAATATCCAACACTCTCTGTGAAAGAATTTAGGAGGAATATTAGAAAAATCCACTAGAAGGAGCTAGCACTATGTCAAATTTCAAATCAGTACAATAATTTAGAGATATCAGTGGTTGAAGAGACAAATAATATCTTTGTTGTTGGAAAAGTTAAATTTGTATTCTTTTTTGTCTGATACTTTTTAAATTTCATAAACTAATACAGAAAGAGTAATTACAGATATGCTACGTATCATTAATTAGGAATAGTTAACTTTCTATTTTGGTATAGCATTTTGCCCCTTTTGAAAAATTCATTTTACTAAAAATATCACAAATAATGTTACAACTGGCAGTCATGTGTTCTGCCTTGCAAAGAAGAAAGAGTTGGCCACATGACAAAAAACTAGATATGCTAAGGTAGCTACTCTCTTTGATAAGATTTATGGAGTTAAATTTCCATTTTGTAAAAATCTAGAGCAGATTCACTCCTGTAATTAAGCTGTCTTTCCTCTCTACTGACTTACAGGGCTGGACTGCCTTGTCTTATAATCCAGATAAGCAAAGACAGTTTTATGGTGCCAAAAAATATCACTCAATCTGCCCATAAACACACTAACAAGAGGAAGTTTGATGGCAGAACTACGTTGAGTGGAAGCTTTGCTTCTGAATAGTGTACCTTCCCTTGATTTCTTAATAAAAAATGTGGAATGAACTGATAATTTTTGAAAGACTAATTCAACTGCAAAATAAGAGCACCTGAATTGCACTACTGGTTTAGTATCACAAAAGCAAATACAAAACTGGGAAAGCAAAATATAAACACCTATTCCATACTGCTAGTCAGGCAAATTGACTTCTTGTCAAGAACACTTACTGGTCTGTAGCTGCTTTTCTCTGGCATGCATGTCAGCAAATATTTGTTTGAAATGGCTGGTAAAAGCAGCAAGGTCAGCATCCAGAAACACTGGGGCTTGTTCTTTCTCTTTGAGCGCTTGACTTTGAGCCTTTAGCCGTTCAATCTGAGGCTGCAGGGTTGACATTCGAATGATTTCATCCTGCAAGTGCAAACAATAAAAAATAAAAAAAATCAAGATAGGATACACAAGAAATGAAGCCACTAGTGCTATGAAATCACCACTGTTTCAGTGCACATTGCACAACTATTTTGCTCCCAAATACATCAGTTACAATAACCATCAATTCAACATTTTAAACCTTTCCTCACAAATCAATACCTCTACTCCAAATAAAATTGTTGATTGAAATCACTGCTTAAAGCCACCTTAAAGTCACTTTCACATGACATTTTGCTCAAAGAAAATAAGAATGATTGCACATTACATTTTCAATCCTAAGGAACATCTTTTTCATCTGAAGATGGGAAGAGAAAAACACCACGCGTACCATAATTCCAGACCTATGTCTGTTAGATTATGTACAGACTAAAATGAGGTAGAAAAGGAGAGATGAAGATGCCCAGTGATTTCTAGCAGCCTCACAGCAACACATTAGAGGCTGAAGTTAAGATTAGGATGGCACAGAGCAGCTGGAAGGGACTTTCAGGAAGCATCTATTCAAATGGCCTGACTGCTTCAGGGCTGACAAATTAAAGCGCGTTGATAAGGACATTTTCCAAATGGCTCCTACAGACAGGCTGGGGGCACCCACCACCTCTCCAGGAAGCTTTTTTGTTACACTCTTCAAACACCCTCCCAACTCCAGTCTAAACCTCCCCTGGCACTGGTTTGAACCATTCCCATGCATCCTGTGCCTGGAGAGCAGGGAGAAGAGATCAGCACCTCTCTCTTCACTGCCCTTCTCAAGAAGCTGTAGAGAGCAATGGGGTTGTGCTGCTATACCTTGTGTACACTGTGGCATGTGCAACTACAGAATATAAAATAAATGAGCAAAGTAAGCCAAATGTACAGTTCAAAGCAGAGATATTCAAAGAAAAATTTTCTGCACAAGAACAGAGATCTCCGTAGGCATAATGCCAGCCTGGAAATACCTGAAATTTGAAGTAATAGCATAAATCTCAATTTGGGTTTCAATATTTTCTGGTTGAGAGCTTCTGGAGTCATAGATTTCCTAAAGTCAAACTTCTACAAGTATATCATGCAATTTATAATGCAACACTATAATATATTGCTGTTAATCAGTATTTGCTTGTAAGCTCTCCACCCACAGAGCTGTCTACAGTAAGAGAGAGAAGCAAATTTCTATGGTGGTACAGCACATAAATAAAAACCATTAGGGAGACTTATAAGTAACTGGTGTGACAGTTTTTTGTACAACTCCTGTGATCCTCTCATATTGTGACAGAAGAATATTCCTCCATTTGAGTACACAACCCACACTGAATCAGAACACAGGGTACGTAAGAAGTAAAGTGGCCTGCAATGGCAGAATTTTGGACAATGTTCAGGCACAGATCCTTAACAGGATTTAATGAGGAACCAAAGACATAGATTTTTACATGAAAAAGAAACATGAAAATTACTTTAGGCCCACAGTTCCCTCTAAGTGTCTAAGTATCCTAATAACAAAATATTTGGGGCAGATTTTTAAATACCCATATCCTGGGTTCTACTGCCTCTTTGCTTCTTTACCAGTCTTTCCCTTCCTTGAACAAATATTTTCAATAATTACTTTGTAAATCCAAAGAGACCATATACCATTTTTATAGTGAAACATTGTAGGTCATAACCTGTCCCACTGTTGGAACACCTATGAAGCACAATATCATAAAAAAAACTTGAACATTCTCTAACCTTGCATCTTTCTAACTGAGCTTTTACTGTAGCAGGATCTGTTGCTGGTGTGGGTTGTGTTCTCAGCCAGTTTTCTGCAGCAATTGCTGTCTGCTCCAGTTGCTGCAGCTGGGAGTAGAAGTCAATGATGTTATTTTGGTACTCCAGCCATGCCAGTCTTTCACTCAGCAACTGACAGAACTCAATCCAGCGGCTCTTCAGCTGCTCTGAGGCTTGTCTAATGTTGTCAGGATTCAGACCCTCTAGAAAAACAACAGAAGATGCTTAAAGATAAACAAGTTACAAAGAAAAGGAAAAAAAAAATTAAGTAGGATAATTGAACAATTTAGTTTCTCTATTTGAGAGCTCATAAATCCAGTTAATGATTTATCACCAAATAACAGTTCTGAATCTACAGATGTTACACATTATTGGGGAAAGCATATCAAAATATTTAACGTTGCTGCCTGGGTAGTTTTGTTGCTATGGGAATGAATTATAAACTACATTAAAGTACAAGAATGGGAATAAAGCAAAAAGTAGAGATACAATACATAAAGCTAATTAAAACTGCTGTAAGAAATAACCAAATGCCTGACAGCTGGATTTTGAGAACTGTGCCTGGACTGAAATTAGATTTTAATGTACAAGACTGTTGCTGGCTTTTCTTCTATAAAATTGCAATTAATAGGAACTATATTCCACAGTTATTTAGAGGTTTCTGGTAATCCAACCCATATGTTCTGCATTATACATTATTGTAAAAATATCATAAACACTGAGGCATTAACAAAGCACCAGATCAAAGCTCCATCTAGGCCAGTCCTGAGTGTCCAACAATGACCATAGGGAGACAGTAAGAAGACAGCCAAGAAACCATAGGTGATGCTTCTCTATGGTTATTTTCAAAGTGATAGGTTTCCTTGATGTAGTTTGCCTATTCCTGTGTGTTGTTCAATAATCATGCTTACAATAAAGTTCATAAAATAAAACTAACTTTAGTTATTGAAGACAAGGTAATTATTTAGAACAATTAAAAGGTAAAAGGAATTTTCTTCACTTTCTGTGAAGAAAGTAAAGCAATACATATGAAAGATAGAAAAATGTGTCTTAACAATTCATAATCACTCTGTAATTTGAACTCAGAATGACTTCAAAATCATATTAACTTAATCATCTCATTTATTTTTCAGTGGAAGTTTATATGTAATCCCTAATATTTTTTCAATTGTAATGACATGTAATGATACACATAGCAATAGAGTCAACATTGTTCTCAAAATTAGTAAAATTTTCAGATCACTGAGCAATGTCATATGCTTAAGAACACTTTTAATATCATCACACAGTCATACAATAGCCAACCAGTAAAACACAAGCTATGTTTTTATCAAAATAATAAAAATTAGAGTACTTTTCTCTAAAGCAAGTTTAAAAGCGAACTAGACAAAAGCCTTCTCTGCTCCACTTCTACAATCCTTGATACACTACTGAATATGGGTTTTCTTGTTTGCAATCTGCACTCCAAATCTACAGGAAATTTTCTTTATCAGGATTAAAAAAATAGTGAAGTTCATGGCAATTTTGGAAGGTAGTACGTAGGAAATAGAGTACTAATTGCAGCCAGATGCTGTAGTAAAAAAGTAATAAAAAGTACTGTAATTTTTTATAATAAAATATTTTAAGAAATTGCTATAGTGTATGCTATATGGTAAATCACACTAAATGATAATTGGGGATCATGTCTGTGGTGGAGCATCACAGTGCTCTGGCAATTCCTGTTCTGGGTCCAGCTCAGGGCTATTTCATTCAGAGTTGCTGGGAAACAGCCCACTTGGAAACAGACTGTGCAGTAACCTGATAGCAGCTCTCTGGATATGCTTTTGCTCTGGGATGGTGCTCCAGCCAAACCAAGTGTACAGCATTTCAAAAAGCAAAACTATTGGAAAAAAAGAAAGTTCAGTACTACTGAGAGATAATGAGTGGTGGTTGGAGCAGCTCCACATCCACAATATACTCAAAAAAACTGAAGAGTACATTTTAAGGACTAATCAAGGATATAAAATGAACTTTGAAGTGTGAAGTGGTAAAAAAGGATTTTGACACATCTTAATAAAATCCAAAAGTGATCTTGTCTTCTGTGAGTGTGTGTGTGCATCTGGGGATGTGGTAGCATGACTACATTTTCCAGAAGTTTAATGTCTAATGAGCATGTGAAGAGGCAGAATAAACCTGAATGGCACAGCACATCTGAATTACAACAATCAGAGACAACCAGGCACTCAGATACTGACTCTTAACAACAACAAGAACATGCATATGTATAGACAATAAGACTTTAACTCTGCTGTATTTTAACAATTGTTTCTGTTATGAGTTGGGTATAAAAATGCTGTAAATTCATAACAGAGAGCAGATTATCTTGTCATCGTGTTCATTATTATCTCTGAACCTGGAAGACATTGCTTGTGAGTTTGGCAGACGAGATATAAAAAGATCACTTTATTTATTCCTCCTTCCCTTTCTTTTCAGCTGCCAGAGTCTCCCAAGTACCCTTAGGCGAGATTATGATTACCAGAAGTGCAGTCATGGATTCTCCAAATATAATAATACTTTTCACTGCAATATTTTCTTCTAGGATTCAGAGAGGACTGTATTTCAGATGAAAATCTAGATTCACTAGATCCACCTTTGTTATTTTTCTCATAGGTCCCTCTTCACATGAGAGATTTAAATATGTAAAAATAGCCTCTATTACTCAATTTTCTTTAATTATTTTATTTAACATCTAACCTTTGAGTCTAAATGTGATTCCATAAATACATAGAGAAAGAAATGCTTTTGCTCTTCATGTTCCTGAAATGGACAGTACAAAACTGCTTTATGCAGAGTCATGTTTGGTAAAATATTGCAGAGGTGCACTTTCATTAGGCAGAATATCCTACTGTAAGTAAGATAAAATCTCCATAGCATGTGATTTTAAAACTTTTATTTTTCAGTCCATTCAGGTAAAACAAAATTTTCCATCAGATGCTAGCATGTCATTTCCAGCAAGATGTAATAAAATGGCTGTTACTTGCACTTGAGATCATTTGGGCAAGTTTGACCCATTGGAGAATATCAAGAAATTCACAGAATCATGGAATAGTGAGGGTTGGAAGGAAATTACCCAGTCCAAGCCCCGTACCAAGGCAGGGTCACCCAGAGCAGGTGGCACAGGAATGTGTCCAGGTGGCTTTGGAATGTCTCCAGAGAGGGAGTCTTCATGATTTCCCTGGGCAGCACAGTGTTCCAGTGCTCTGGCACCCCCAAAGAAATTCTTCCTCTAGCTGAAGTGAAACTTTCTGAATTTTAATTTATTACTCCTTAATAATGTCCATTATTCCTTGGCCTATTTGAAACTTTCTTCTGTGATAACTACTTATTTCTTGACTAAGTAAGCACCTTTACCAAGACATATCAAAAGTGCACAAGCAGGCAAAGAAACAATATAATACCCATTTTCTTGTAAAACATTATTTTATGAATAGTGGTTGGTTAATAATCTTTTCATGTTTCACATTCTAAAACCTTCTGGTATAATCATTGTATAAATATACTGTACCGAGAGGAAACAGATCATTATCTGAAGTGCATCCATTAATTTTATTACCTTGTATACTGCACATAATAAATTGTGCCTGAATATTTTTAATTGTGCAGCACCTTACATGGAAGTGCTTTGGAATTGCCACTTAATATGAAATATATCTTGTTAAATGCATCTGTCATTTGCACAGCTCTGTGATAGAATAATGTAATATTATTTGGTTTCTGTAGCTCTCGACTCTTGTGTAACTTACAAGATAATGTATTTCTTCCACAGAATGGTGGCATTTTGAAATTACATGTTTTATTGCAACAAATTGATTTGTATTCACTTTAATGCTTGCTGTCAAAATTCTCTGATTATTCATTTTGATGTCCTGCTTATTTTACTCTAAACTATTATAATAGCCAAGTGTCCATTCCAACTGCTAAACTACTTTACTTATGCATCAACAGATTTTTTATTCTCTTTTATAATATGATTTAGTAGAGAAAAAGAAAAACAGATTTCTTTTTTTCCTAGAAACACTGGTAAACAGAATATATGTTTTCACTGATTTCAATCATCAGTGTTTGAAAGCATGAGCAAGGAGAGGCAGAGCACAGCCCAAGAGGGTAGTTGGGTAAAGAAGAATCCACGAAAAAATCATCAATGATTTCCCTTGTGATGGGAAAAGCCCTTCAAATGATAATGTCCAGAATCCCTGCCTACAAACACAGCAACAGCTGTGCTGTGGGAGAGGGCAGATCCTTCCAGGGCAAAAATACTTCTGCTGACAGTGGCTGACAATATTTATATACGACCAGAAGAATGTCCTGTGTAAATATGTTTGCTAAGAATATTTCCCTCTGCTAAGGAACAAATAAATTAAACCCTAAATAAACCAATCCAATTCTCTTCAGAGTCCTGTTTTTTAACTTATTCTCTCTCCTACCTATCATAGAAAAAAAAGGCAAGAAAAGAATTACCAATGATTCAACAATGGAGTTCACCACTATTCTGAACTTGCTCTTATAACCCACCAGAGGTCTCATCTCTTTATGCTCTTTGTCTGTTACATTCAGAATCTTGTTTACAAGCAAACAGAATATTTTAAGTATTAAGTAAAGCCAGCATATTCAATGCTAGCATAATTTGAATCTTAAGGAATCTAATCATCATTAGTCCAGATCTAATTGACACAGAATAAGTTAAAATTAACAACACAATTAAAAATGTCATCACTTGACTACTGAACTGATCTATGCCTTAAATCTGTTTGCTTTCTGTGGTCTTTTAATTACAGATTATACTGCAAATGCATGACAATCATCAATTCAATCACTGACTCATTTCCTTAAAGAATAACAAGGGGAGCATCATCATTTTTGATTTGTAAATTGTGGAAGTTAGAAAGGTTTTTCATTAAAATGACATAGTACATCTTCACTCCACTAGATGTTAAACTGCAGATCTCCCACAAATCCATACAGGCACACTAATTAATTCCAATTCCCTCCCATTTTATGGAAAAGAGTTCCACCACTGGAACAGGAAGATATGAAGGAATAGTTAGGCTGCTCGAAAAATATTATTTTTTGAGATTCAGCAAATCTTTCATCTCATTCTTAGTGAATACAACAACCAAAAAAAATTTAATTTACACAAGACACAAACACTATGGAAACTTAGTTGAATTACTATGGAAAATATAAAGCTGCATAACTCTACTACCCTTTGAAATGAAGTTTTAAAGGTAATATTTTTACTTAACTTTTAGTTCTGTTTCAGTTGGACTAAATTGCAGCCATTAACTGCAATTAGATCATAATGATTGGAAGAAAAGGCAAATAGAGAGTATGATGTACGCAAAAGTACAATGGCTTTACAATGGCAGTTAACTTCCTTTACCCTCAAGGAGTAATTTTGAGCATCTCACAAGATATTCCATTTGCCAATTCTTTGTTAAAATCATCTCATAGTTCTCACCAGCTAATGTTAATTATTTATTCTACTCTCTACTGCTGGCAATTACTGCATTAATTAACCATTCCAAACACTATTCTTCAATCTGCCTTTGCATTAGTGGAGCAGTTGAAAGTCCGAAAAATACTCAAGGTTTCAAGTCCAGAGGAATTGTTTCTCTTTTCAAAGGGATTGCTTCCTCCCTAAAACCATGACAATAAGAGATCTTCTTTTTCACAGCCAATTATGTCAGCCACACTAGAAGGTTTTTTCTACCAAGGCTAACACAATATAATGCATGACACACATCTCAGAGCAGCTGACAAAGTTGAAGAAGTTGATAAAGTGATACTGGCTTGGTTAATCTACCCTGTGCCTGCCACCCAGTTGGAAGAGGTGCTTCCTAAATAAAGAAGTGTAATTTGAGAAATACTGGAAATATTTCTATGCACATCTAACTACATGTAAAACATCAATAAGGATGGACCCATGGACTGAGGGAAACAAAAGCAGAGTCTTGAGTTAAAACTCCATGGGAATAATTAAGACAGAATTTAGTCTACTTGATACATGACATGGTAAGCACTACAGTGCAGGGTAAGCATTAGCTAAGATGGTAGTGAGTTTGACAAATAACACCAAAATTAGTCATCATAAAGTACTGCATAATCCAAAGAAAGTAAACTGGAATTCTGGAGGTGCAAGTCTGCACTTGTCCAATGGAAGAGTGGACATGCCTAAATATGCCCTGGACAGATTCTGCCCAAAATCAAAACCTCAATGTGTCAGCATGCAAATTTCAGATGCTTCCCTAAAAGTCACGTACAATCAATTCTCCCAGACAGAAACATAAAAAGTCTGAACTTTTTATATCATCAACTATGGAAAAGTACCGAAATTATTTCAAACAGGGTGAAGATGTTGCCAGACTGACTTCAGTATATTCACAGTGTCAGGGAAGGGACTCATTGTAGCAATAGTTACAGTAATGATAACGAAATGTGTCCTACACATTAAATATGGTCTCTTTTATAATATTAAGCAAAATAATCATAGGATTCCATCTAAGAATTTTCTTTAGAAATTTCTTTAGCTTGGCTAGTTAGTACCTCAGACTTAAAGCATTTTACTTTTAGCAATTTAATTATTGGTTATTCATTGTAACAATTTAAGAGAAAATATATGTTCCAAATGTCACTTTACTCAGCATCTGTATTTCTAGTAATCATGTCAGTATGATAGATGTTGGCCCATTTTAATTATTTGATTGCAAGGCAAGATATTCCTTAATATTAAGAACAATGGCATGAGTTAGTTTTACTTTCATGAACTTTTCCTTGGGTTTTGTTTTTCACTTATTTAAAAGTTCAAAAGAATGGTGTCATGTAATAATTTCTTTGGGGAAAAGAAAAAAAAAAAGACAAAACTCTTGCAGCTATTTTTCTTATTTTTCTTTGTTCAAGAGTTGTATAAACTTTGACAATTATTATATTCCAAAAACCAAATGCTAAAAATTTCTTCCAAATCCCAATAAAATGTTATATTTTCTATGATACAGAACATTACAGAAATATGTATATTACAAAACATACATTTTATATTAAAAGTCAGGATGTATTTTTCCCCAACTGGTTAAAGTGATTCCTTTGGAGCTGTCTAACTCAGATGTGTTAAGGTACTTCAAAGCTCAGAGAACGCAGAAAATAAGATTACAACTTAAGTCTCTGCACAGAACAGATTGTTAATATACAATTCATTACTGTGAGTTTCTAACACATCTCTCTGCATGGTACTAAAGTGGTAATACTTTTTTTCTCTTCTCTAATTAACAGATTTAACATTCAGAAATAATAAAAGAAATATAAGGCAATATCACTTTACCGTTCCATTTAGACAGCATGTGCTATTATAATTCTTGTGATAAATATGAACCTGTTCGTTGATCAAATCCCTAAGAAGATTATCTAAAGCAACTCCCAAGTAATTACCATTCACCATCTGTTCCACCAGGGCCTCAGCTGATCTGCTGGCATCTTGCAGTTTTCTGTACTTCTCAGGCTTTTCTCGCTGGATGGCCTGCAGCACGACAGGAAAGGTGAGTATTTCAACAGAGGGGTTTCATACAAGAAAGTAATTAACTCAGGGATGTCTTCTGATTTCTTGGGACTTTCTAACCCATCATACTGCCCTGACTGCCCCCCAGTTTGCAATGAAAGAGGTAAGCACCATAAACCACCACCAGGAAGGGAATCGGTCAAAGTCAAATACAAAAACAGAGTCAGAACACAAAAAAGTTGACAAATGACACATTTCAGTATTTTATGGACACATATAAGACATAGAAATTAAGAGCTATTTGAAGCACAATATTTCAGAAAGAAAATATTCATTAACAGAAATGCCTTGTGGAAGAATAGATTTGCTTATTTTCATGGTAAAAGCAAACATTGACCATTCTCACCAAATCACAAGGATTCACAGCATTCTTCAGTATCAAACCCATATAAATTTGATTGCTTTTTTTACTATTTTATTTGAAAACAAAATAACATCTGTAAAATGCATATGTAAGACCACATGCAGCAGACACCCATATATGGGCTATTAAGAAGAAGAGTCAACTGGAGATTCAATACAGGCTTCTCATCATGTTTTGTACTTAAATACTCTTGATTCACATTTCTGTACACAAAAAAATTGCTCACCAAAGTTCAGGCCAGCAAGTAAGGCCTAGTAAAGGCCAGCTGCTAAAATAATAAGATATAGTAGGAATCTAAATTTAAATATAATTTTGGGTCAGTAGAAATACTGATGGTAAGTAAATTCATTTTAGATTTGACAGCTCATCAATGCTGTCTTGTAATTAACACCATGGAGTCACTTCATTGATTTTAAACTAAATTAGTTCCATAATTTAGGTGTAATTTAGAAGCTCAAAGATGCAACAAGCTCAAAGATGTACAGTCAAATTTGATACTAAAAATAAAACAGACTATATATCTCCCAGAGATTCTGACCAACACAGGGTCCCACAAACCAAATCCCTCACTTTTCTGCAGCAGATACACACATAGAAGAGGATATGATCCCCCAAATCCTACATGATGTATAAGGAAACATCACACTTGGCCTTGGCTGCAGTTTCACAGGCTGGCTGATGCCACTGGGCTTCCCCATCACCCCGTTAATTTCCACAGCAAATTTAGATGCTGCATGACTTCAAAAAATCTCCTTTGACTGAAAAGAAAGCTTAAGCAGGTGTCTAAGAATGCATTAAGTAAAATAACCTTATATACATAAATTTGGAAATATTATTTTGCAAATAGATTGTTGCACCCATATAGAATGACTATAAACACCTTTGAAGAAACTCTCTTAAATAACTTTTAAAATGTGATGTTTAAAACATCTTCAGTTTAACAAGAAGCAACTCCCATGAAGACACTGCAAATGAGGAGACACAGAAACTTGGAAGAGAAATTTTCAATTCAATTCATGTTTTTCCTCAGCCTACCTATAACTGCTATCCATTTGTGCATATAGAAATTGCTAAACAGCAGGCTTTCTAACAATATCAAAGATTCTTTTCAACACTGTCACTAAAACAATTTTGGATAAATGAGATATATAAATAAAATATATTTAGAAAATAATAAAATAGTTTCTATTTTAGAAACATATTTTAATATATAACTAAATTACCACTGAAATATTATGAAGTTTAATCCCACTAAGTTACAGATGACTGTATGAATTATCTCTCATTTTCATAGGTCAATAAAATCTTGCACAATTACCCAGAGCAATTTAAATATTTTCCAAATTTAAAAAGTAAATTAACTCTCTGCAGAGTTCCAAAATCTCTTACAGAATCTTAATTAATACTACTCTTTCTATAATGCTAAGTATAATTAACATGAGAATAACTACTGAGAACTCAAAGGAATCATTAAAACACTAAAATATACTGAAAATAATTCTATTCCTTCTGTAACACCAGGTGTGTAATTATCATGTGTATAACCACAGTGAGCAGAAAAAAAATATTTAAAAAAAACCAAAACCACTTCATAAAATATGCTAAAACTTATTTTTTTAAAATATAAAAATGATAAGACATAAAAGCTTGTGGAAGTCAACCCTTCCCTGCTCAGCATATGTTATGTGTGCAGGAAAACGTGGAGAAATGTTCACCTCTCTACTGAAAGATTCAAGTTCCCAGGTCCTGGCAGAAAATATAAGCACTATGTATAGAGTCCTTAAATAAACATATCAAACTTTCAGTCAACTCTTTTTCCATTCATTTTTATGCAATTGGCATATATTATGCAAATGAAGGTTGAGCGCTGGTTAGAGGAGGACAAACACACACAGGAAGCACAGTGATAACCAAAGGAGAAGAAACTGAACTCTTGGTTCCTCCTACAAAGACAAATGATGTGGCCTGGGGAGAAAGGAGGAAATTCACTCTAGTTACTCAAAACAATCAGCACATGTCCCTGTCATCGCTTGCCAAACCTGCAAATTTTGTCTTGGGTTTTTAAGAACCTCAGGAGAAGTATTTCCATAACCCAGTGTCAAGTGCCTAGAAATGAATGGAGCAGTCCTGGAAACACCTCTCATTTATCTCTTTGGTTCTGTTTTCTTAATTTTTTCCTTTACTGAAGGGGACCATCCTGTTGATCCAAGTTCATTTATGTCACAATTAGAATGGGAGATTTTTAAAGGATTTGTGAAGTTTTGAAACTTAAATTCTGTATAATAGTATTATACAGAATAATATAATAACAGTAATATAATTCTTATTCTGTGTAATAGACACTTTTTGACAACAGTGGCAGTCCCTAAGCCACTTCAAAATATTTCCAAATATATAACCTGCCTCCTTTTTTTTACTCTTTTTGGCTTCTGTAAAAGAATTTTCAGAAAAAAAAAAAGACTCCAATATTAGAGGAAAAGGTTAACTTGGTTAACTTAATGGGCTTTTGTCCAAGTAGAGATTAATTATCTTTTGGACTACTTTGCAACAGACAATGCAAATGTATTATAGCTCAGTTTTAATTGATTGAAAAACATTATAAATTCATCTTTAGCTAAGTGCTAGCCAAAGGCAAAGGGGCTACTTTTACAAATCTAAACATTTTATTTGACCTTGAGATTTTAGTTGGCAGTTAATGACTTCATAAACTAGAAAATAGTGATGGCTGGAGAAATTTGGATATTATTCATATATCAAATCAACATCTTTCTTTGCGAGCTCTGTGACAGGATGCAGGGCAGCACTCCCTGACCTCCTGTGGTGGTGACCCAGCACCCCTGAGGGCAGGGAGGACAGCATTATCATCCCCACCTCTGACAGTGACTCAGCTCTCAAATACCCATGCCTAACAAAGCATGCTGGAAAAGGTCACTAAAACCAAACAAACATATGAGAATGGGACTTCTGAGAATGCCAAGAGAACAAATTTAATTGTCTAGGATATCTGACATTTTCCCTTACATCTGTTCCTTGTGTTTATCTTTGATTCTGAATTTCTAGGCGCTTCCTCTTCTTGGGTAACCAAAACTTCTTTCAAGGATTTTTATTCCCAATTTCTTGTTGGATAGTTTCAAATCCAATTTACTAAGTAGGATTTACTACCTGAAGTTGTGGAGGTTTTTTGCACCTGAACCTTTATATATTTGAACTTGCAATACTGAAAGCTCAGTATAGCTTAAGAAAAACACAGAAGTCCTGAGTCATTCTGAGGTCTGATTTTAGTAAAATACACACACTAACTGTACAATATTTATGGTGGCATGCAGTATAACAATATTTACTACATTAATGTTTGGATGTCTCTGTTATTTAGGAGTATGGCTGTTCAATAAATTCCTTCTATTGTTCTGGCTTTGCAGTCCCCCTGTCCAGGTAAGGTAAATATCTTTCTTCTGTATCAGGGAAGGGTTATAAATACTTTTCTTCTCCCCAGACATAGGAATGGACTTTTTGCACATATCTAATATATTCAAGCTACATAATACATCTGCCAAAGGCTAATTTCCTGCCAGGATCTGAAGAGCAGCTGCCTTAGCAAACCGAGTCACTGCATTTCATACAGCCTGCTCTTGGCTCTGTGTCCCCCAGGACTCCTCTGAGCTGGGATGGGAGCAAGCTTTTGCACTTTATGAATCACCAATGATGGCAAAAGAGATTTCCTTGTGGATTTCATTTCCGATGCCTCTGTCCCTCTATCATGCAGCAGATGCACTTCCACTCCATCTTATGGATGTGATGCCTCATCCATGAAAAATGATGGGCATGAGCAAGCAGCCACAAGAAAAAACAATCCCGAAACTAGTAACTGTCCCCAAAAGAGCAGCAGAAAAGAAAGTAATCCCAAAAAGGCTCTAGGACTCAGCACTGACTACAGCAGGGAATAAAGGAGAGTTTTGGCATCAGCCAACAACAGGTGTTCTGTGCTATAACAAATTATGTATTCATATGGGCAAAACCACCAAAATTATAAAGTAAGGACAAGATGGGACTTCTGCACACGTGTGTAGATGGTCACATGCATGCATGTACAACACTGGGGTATGACTGTGGATGTCAGTGCACGTCCTGGTTTTGGCTAGGATACAGTGATTTTCCTCTCAATAGCTGGGAGAGAGCTGTGCTTTGGATTCATTATGAGAATAATATTGATAACATTCATGGTTTGGGTTGTCTAAGTTTTGTCTGTCCTAAGTCAAGAACTCTTTTTGTGTGTCTTATGCTCTGCCAGTGCTACACAAAAAAACAAACAAACAAACAAACAAACAAACAAACCTGGGAGGGAACACAGCCAGGACAGGTGACCCAAACTGGCCAGGAGGATGTTTCACACCATAGAAAAACATGCTCAGTGTATAATTTGGGGGAGTTACTGGAAGGGGCTTATTTGTGTTTAGGGTGCGGGTCTAGCCTTGGTCAGCAGGTGGTGAGCAATTGCATTGTGCTTCCCTTGCCTGTTGTTTGCTGTTTTCTTTCTGTTATCTGATTTATTATTTTAGGGTTATTATTTTATCATTACTATATTTTCCTTTATTTCATTTATCTATTCTTATCTGAAGCTACAAGTTTTACTTTTGGTTCTCCCCATTCCCAGGGGTGGGTCGGGGAATGCGAGCAGGTGTGGTGCTTAGTTGCCAGCTGGGCTTAAAGCACAACAGAACAATAAAATCTATTTCAATTATCTCTCACATATGTTTTCCTTTCTGCATTTCCTTCTTTTTTATATGCCTTCTACAACTTTACTAGAAATTATATAACATGTTAAAACACATACTATCTTGTTTTCCATTGATTTGAGGTACATTTTGAGAGAACTAATAACTAAAAGTGTTAACAAGCAGCAACGAAACTTTTCAAATCAATGAACTGAAAAGTACTTTCTGCTTTGTCTCTCATTTAATTGATTGAGACAGAGATAAGACCAGGAAAAGTCAGGTCAGGACAAGTTTTAAGACCTAGCATTTATAAAAATTTGATATTTTTCTTTAATTTGTTAAAAGCGTGTTCAAAGACTTACACTGACTGAAAGTGATTCAACACATAATCCATGTAGCACTTGTCAAGTGTCACCTTTCAGAGTTCCCACTCTCAAATTAATACATGCAATAGAATGTTTTCTCCCTTAGAGAAACCAGAAACTTGTTAATGTAACTTGATTTTCTCTATAAAATGCTTATTTTAAGAGCAGTGACACTCTGTTAAATTAAAATGGGTCTTGGTCCTTAAAAATATTTTCAATGTTAATGAAGGATACATATCGATTTTTCTTATATCTATTTAGAATTACTGGTTTGTTTCAGACCTCTCTCATGGCAATATAAATAACTAAAATAATTGCAAGAAACTTGGAATTTAACATGGGATTTAAAAATGTACACTTACAGTCAAGAAATTCCATGTTACTCAATCTTATCAAAGCTGATTCATGATGGAAAAGTAAAATATGAGAAAAACCATCAGCAAATCTAAATTCAATACAGTAACTTTGCTCCACCTCTGTTTTCTAGGAATATGTATCAACATGGGTTTTAATGATGTTCCATAACATAGTATGCTACTATCCAAGATAATTATAAAAACCACCCCTTTCTCATCTTGGAAAAGATGGGCATTTTTTCACTGATCTACAAAAATAAAATAAGGAAGAAAATTTGTAACAGTTTAGTTTTCAAGGGCTAAATTCAGTGATTCAGCCTATGACACACAGACACACAAACAGCAATTTTTTAAGCAGTGCAGGACCATTCACTTTGTCAGGAAATAACAGGTTTTTGTTCTGATATGGTACTACAATAGAGTAAAAAAAAGAACCCAAAAGGCAAACAATGAAAGCCCCATGGAAACTGGTGATTGTCACATATATTTTACAGGTCTGTGAAGAAAATAGATATAGATTTCCTTTAGCGTCCACTCCAGTGACACTTTTCATATTCTTCAGTTTTTGCATGTATAATGTCAAATTAAGCTGTTAGTATAGAATGGAGATGCATATTTAAGTAATGATAACTTAATATAACTTTATAAATTTACATATGTATGTAAATTTATAGATATATATAAACCTTAATATCTATATATATTTTGGTATAACTTTACCAAAGACTGTCATGGATTTACAACACCTTAATTAAATATGAATACGTATGAGCAGAAACAAAAACAAAAATCTATGTGTTCAGACAGTCTGTGTAGTAAATTTGGTGCCAAAATCTGAAACTCACAGAAACAGTGAACACTTCTAAATTTATCTTGGACAATCAATGCTTGTCAGTCTACATTTGAAATCCTTTAAGCTTGGACTCTGAAAGCACTTTGGCAAGCAAATACAGACTAGCAGACATGCACACGAGTAGTTTCTCCTACATTGACTCTTTCTCTGAGGTCTGAGAGGTTTCCTTCTTTCCTGAAGACGGCGAACTCAGGGCTCTGCAGCAGCGCCTCGGAGCGGGTCATCCAGCTGTGCAGCTCCGTGGTATCCGAGTCAAACCTGAGGGACAGAAAAGTGCAACGGGACTTTCAGCTTCCACAGCTCCTGAGAACAGGATTGGCAGCAAACATGGTCATTTAAACAAGGGAATAAGCAGCAATTTGTATCAGCAAAACGCAGTTTTAAACTCCCATATCTCATCAGGGAGTTCATAAAACTATTCACTTTTAAATTTAGAAATGCAGAAATAGTTTTTCATTTTTAAGACCCGATTTGACAGCTGAACAGATGCAATAATTTCCACAGTAAGTATTCTAATTTTTCAAGCTAATGTTTTTGGAAGATATGAAACAAATGTCTGTCAGTGAAGAAAGAGTATCACGTCCTGTTTGCTGAGGTGAGGATTCAAGACCTATCAGTCTGACCAAATGCAGCCTTCAAACCTGCGAGATCACTGTCCCAGCTTGTGATTGTGAAATTATGAAGAAAATTCAAGAAGAAAATTTGATGAAAGAAGATTTTTCTGATTAATTCAAATTTGTTCTACAATGTAACCAACTAATCAACAAGTATAATTTTTCACAGTTAAAGCTTTAAAACCAAAATTAAACTCCCCAACTCTCTGCACTTAATTTATAACTAGTTTTTACTCCATAGCCCTCTTTACTACATTCTGGATTCTTTCATCAACTTCTTTAAAACTGATCTTAACTTGTGTTAACCACTATTCAAGTAATGTCTCAAAATGTAGATATTCAAATTACTAATGTCTAGAAATTTCAAATTGTGATTCAGCATCTACTGTAGTTTTAAAACAAGAAGCTTCAGACAATATTTGTTGTCAGTTATGCCACACTTTCTGCTTGATTGCATTTCTTTATTGCACTGTATGTTCTAATATTAAATCCCTTTTGCAGCTGACTTGCCTTCTGCAGCAATATGCTGAACACAACAGAGCAGAAAGACCTAGGGGAAAAAATAACAAACTGTATCTTTCAGTTTGCTTTATGACTATAGGTTGTACCATTTGCATACAACTGGAAATCTACTAAAAACAGTAACTTGAACAACAATTATGCCCCTGGAGGAATTAATTATTTTATAAAAATACACTTCATTTATACAAGGATTTAGACTACTAAAATACAAGGATGTAAGGCAAAACCAGGTGCTACATAAATCTACATATACAGAATTGAAAAATGAATACAAGAAAGTATTCCATACTTGAGTTAATATTTATGCTTCCTTTTTTCCCTTCTCCACTGTGATTTTTTGTATTCATAAATAATGAAAGCAAAAGAAAAAGAATCACAAACTGCCTTCGTCCAATATTCTACATTCAATTTTAAAACTCTTAGGAATAATTTTGATAAAAAAAAATTCCTGATCTTACTAACTGAATACTCATTCAAGGAGAAAAAATTGTGACTTTGAAGTAATGGAAGGTGAAGAAATGTTCAGTTTTAAAATAAACTACAAATTCTAAGGCAAAAGACAAAATAAAATTCCCAGATTGTTCAAGGAATGTCTGTGCTGTTCTAATCCCTGAACATGAACTCCATAGCCAGTTGAGATCTTCCTATTTCAGCTTTATTTCTGATCATTAAATCAACTGCAATTCTTGAAATAAAATGCTATCCTTTGTTCTACAAATAATAACTGCATATTTGATGATTACAAAACACCAGACATCTGATAGCAATGGAGTTTACCAGTCCCTGAGTACTAAAGTTCCTTGGCTGCAGGTAAAATTGTATGAGCTCTGGAATTTGTTGCATTCTGAAGCTGCAGACAAGTAGAATCAGTAAATCCTGCAAACTCTGAAAAATAGCCTGGTTTTACCCTGGTACAGGAAGGAAATTGACAGAAAAATGTTTATCAGTGATCAATTCTTCAAGAAAAAGGATTAAGCCCTTGCCTTTGCAGCACCTGGAAGAGGAATGGGAGCATTTGGGATAGTTTTGACAGTAGAACAAAATAATTAGGAACACATCTTATGGCCCAGAGAGCCATCAGATGGTGGCAAACGTTAGACATAGATCTTTAAGGTCCATTCCAACTGAAAGCATTCTATAATATGATATGATTCTCTGATATGACCAAGCTGATCTCACATAACAGATTGCTCTGCCACTTGCAGTTTCTTCTGGAGATAAATATAATTTCAGAAACAAAGCCTCCTGTTCAAAAAAGGGCAAAAGGGTGAGGGGCAGACAAGAATTAAAAATACATAAAAGCTAAATCCAAGTAGCTTTTTGTTTTACATAAATATTGTTAAGATAAAGGCATCTTACATAGTGAGACTAAAAAAAAAAAAAAATCACTCTGTCATATTCACCTTGTGCAAAAGGAGGAAACACTGGTAGAAATGGTATTTAATCATTCCGCTTTAGTGATTGGATACTTCCTTTCTGAGCACAGCTGCAGTCAGAAATTATATTAGCTCTAGATTGATATCACAGTATAAATAGAGTCTTTAAATCTCCTAGGGACAAGAATAATTTAGACATAAAATAGTGCAAGACTGCCTTTCTGTCCCAACAAACTTCAGTTCAGGTAGAATTTGTAAAAATAGATCAATGGAAGATCCTAAACCAAAAATCACCTGAGAAATTAATCCTAACTACTTTAATTTACATGCACATTGTCATGTTCCCCAACTAAAAATTCCATTTGAGGCAGAATATTTATTCTTCCTGCAGCTGTCATGCTTTTGTTTTCCACTTAGTCTTTTCTTCTGCTGATCCATAAGAGAAATACTATTTTTACTGGTCCCACAGCCCTCTCTTTACATATGTCAGCAGAGTTCAAATGGAGATTTGTTTTTATTGTAACTATAAACAAATTAACTCTTATTACTTAGTGATTTCCATAGGTTTTTTCCTATTAGATAGGGGACTTCTAGTACGACAAGAGAATCCTACTGTGGTAAGTATTTGGGTTGGAAATTCCATTAAGAGAAAAACTTGATGCAATTCAGTTGTGAAATGTCCCAAAGCTGAGGTTTACCATGTATTTAATAGAGAAAAGGAAAGTGAGAACTAAGAGCCAATTTTGAACAAATACATGGTGATCTAGTAAGAAAGTTTGGAATGGGAATATGAAGTGAGCATACGTCTTGGGATGATCAAAAAAATCAATTTGTGGAGAATTTTCCATGAAAATATTACTGGTATAGATTAAAAATATGATTTTTTAAAATATGCTTTGAGAAAATAGATATACAAGCAAATTCAATCTTAAAAAAATTCACATAGGAACACGAGGCGTGAAGCATCTTCCTGTCATGTGGCCATCATGGTACATAATCCTATCTCTAAACTGAAGGATTTTCATCTTTAAACTACATTACATTGCTTCTGCTATCATGGACAGACACTGGTTTCAGTACTTTATTCTTTTAACAGACAGAAATTGCCTGACAATTTCCTTTGTTCATTTGTTTCCTTCCCTCCCCACACAAAAATCACACCGGGCCTGTCACCACTGTGAATCTTGGGCAGACATGAAACCATTTGCCTACATATTGAGTTGGCAGGGAATGAGGCAACTTTGATCCAAGCATCACTTCACTGAATTATTTCATTTCCATGTCTGGGCTTAAATCCCCAGCTCACCAGAGTCTTTCTCAGCTTGTAGCTCTTCACTGCCTAGAACATATCAAAGAGCAACTTTACAGCACATGGTGCCCATTGGAAGAATTATTCTGATCTAATTCCCTGCTGTCCTCCTTCCTCCTCTGTATTTGTAGTTGATGAGTCATTAGTTGATAAATAGAGTTGTTCTTATCTTCTAATTCAACTGCCAATTTATCCAAACATTTTTTTTACCTTCTTATTTTTTAGGTTTCAATTTTAGGTGTCAATTTAATTTCCTTTTGGAATGACATTTTGACCCTACCTCTACATTTGTGATACTATTAAGTTTAGCCTCATCAACATTATGACCAGTGCACTTCTGTAATGCATACCAAGGCATGAAAACAAATACCAAATCAATCCCAAGTGTGTATCTCCAACAGAAACTCAACTATAACCATCAGGTACAGAGTACTTTTAAACCAAATCAATACTCTATTAATACTGCAGGTAATTTCAGGTACTAAATGTAAAGAATATAAATTCTGTTTATTTGTCATTAATCCATTTCTCACCTCACAAAACTATAAAGGATAAATGCTTACTAAGCATTAGGAAGTGCCCATGTACACAAACCTCAACATACACTTCTTATCCTCCAAATGAAAATGTGTATTAATTATTTCACCTTTAAGCAACACAAAACTATTCTGTTGTGTCTTAGTCACCTACTCCTTTCCTCTGGAATTGGCTACGGACTTACTGAAATCAAAAATCACCAGGAAAATTAGGGACATGACTTTTTTCTTCTTGAATGTGTTACCTATCATGAGATAACAAAACCAAAGCACAAGCTGAATTTCTGTAAGAGATTAAGGGTCAAACAACCCAATGGAGGGGCTGTAAAAGTGCTCAACAATCACCATTTAGTCCCAACAAAATTAATTGCACAGAAATAGGATCCATGAAACAATACCTATCAAAAAGACCATTATAAAGTCCCTATATGTTTTCCATTGATAATTTTTTTCTTTAAGAATCCAAACTTTTGCAAATAATGAAAGATTGAAATCCAAAATATTATAATTTTCAAAAGAGTGAGGGCTTCGCTTTTTTCAAAAAGTTCATTTAACAGCTGTTAAATGATAAAAACACTAGATGGAGCAACTATCCTGTTTTAACACACCTTGCTCTTCAAAGGGCATCGAGTCTCAAATCCTAAGATTAAAATTATACTAATAATAACATTATGACAAGTAGACTTTCCTTGGAAACCTTAGGGAGCATGTAAAAAGATATTTACCAAATTGCAAAGAACAGTATCTTTGCTTGTTATTGAAGCATATTAATATTACAAATATGTTTAAATTAAATATTAACCAGTTCTTACTTGTCTGCTATTATAACCTTAGCATGAACAGAGTAGTTCTCAGAACTTTTTGTGATATGCAACTGACCTGTTTTTCCCAGAATATGCAAATACCATGAAAATAAATATGTTATCTTGCATCCCTTTCTCCTATTTACATTTTTTTAAATACTATAATATCAGCTGAGTTACATTTATCTCTAGCCCTAATGCCTAATACATTCTTTTCAAGATCTTACTATACAGCTCCAAGTATTTTATCTTTCTCAGTTTCAAATTGATTCCTGTGGGAAAAGGAGCTTTTCTTTGACTAGTAACAGAACTTAACTCACCTAAGTTATTCTGGCATTTTGAAGCATTAGTCCTGAAGCAGTTTTAGATTTTGGGAGGAAGAATGGAGGGGGGGAGAAATAAGAAAAAAAGTAATCTGGTTCTTATCTGTGCTTTCCTCCTCTTATGGCAAAACTTACTTAAAGAGGCAAGAAAAAATCTACAGCTTTCTTCCCATGGATTTGTGCCACATGAAATGAGAACAATGGAAAGGTGACATTCAGTCTCGTGGATGTTATTGGTCTGCAAGTCAAATTGCTGCTTCTTAATTTCTTCAGTTTAAATGGAGATTTTTATACTTCCAACCCCGATAAAACACTTGGTATCAAACTAGAAAGTTTGATGCTTCAATCTTAGCCATCCATTTTTTGCCTCCTTGGCTTAGTAACTGGAGGCTGTACTCTTACACAGTACACTAATACAATATTCACTGAGTAGCCAAACTATTCTTCCTTCCTTCCTATAGTATCCAGTATTTCTAAATATATAATTCACAGAGAAGCTAATCTGAAGCAGAAATATTTCCAAACCTCTGGCAATGGGGCCTGGTGAATTTATTTCAGGCTTATTCACCACCTGAAAAAAGCCTCAACCCCCAATGTGGCTTTCCCTTCCAGGCCTAAAAATATCAAGCAAAAGCATGCAGTGTGTTGTATTGTGACTGCAGAAAGCAGCCAACACAGTCTGGTTATTCACCTCTGGAAGGCTCTCACAAGCCTTCAGTAATTGCAAGGGCTTTTTTATCAAACCAAAACTAAGGAGTACACACCATCAAGTTTTAGTCATTAAGTGCTCAGGGAAAATCTTGGTTGTAAACACACACAATATAGAATGATATAGGAGAGGTAGGTTGAGAAGCCCCATTCTTTTAATTTATTTTAAAAAAATCAAAAGGCATGCAGCACTATGGGCTTTGTTTATCTTTGGGTGCAGCTACACTTGAGTACAAACAAAATAACCCTGAGAGATTTTGTGGCCATAAATGCACCCAGAAAATAAATGACTGGATGTATGGGAACACAATACTTTCTCTCTTTTCAAACCAAAACATTGATCCAAAAGGCGTCTAGTCACCAGTGAACAAAGATATTTTTACTAAGCACCCAAATTTTTAGAGGAGCTTTCTTCTTCCATCATTATGCTAATATCTAGTATAAATTTATATTTTATTGTCTTTGAGAGAAACAGCAGCATTCTATAAAATATTTTCATTTACAAGGCTGCATTTTTACATATTCATTAAGAGACGTCACAAAACCTGTTATTCTAAGCTGAAAATTCTTCCCCAGAGTTAACTCTCAAAGTGTTTTTCCAAAGCTAATTACTGACTGCTCCTCCCACTGTAGATCACCTGCTTGGACTTTCTAGAGACTAAAGGTACATAAATTGTGGGGTTTTGTGTTTTCTCTGTTCAGTTAGAAATACAAAAAAGATTATCTGAATGGAAAAACACTGCCTTCAGATAATCTAACCATAATTCATCCTGCTGCACAGCTGTGGACAGTTCCAACATCTACTTAGCACATTTCCAAAATGTAGCTCCACTCACAGATATAATCACACTGGACTAGTTCTCATGTGCTGGTGCAATTCCAGTTAAAACAAAGCTAGTAATTTTGGCACACAAAACAATAGTTAGAGCATATTTAAAAATATATGTGTATTAAAAAATAACTCCATTTTTCCTTTTGAAAGTCAGACTTCTCTCCTAGCAGAGAGAGAAAATAAAAGTCTTACCTGTTCAGAAATGAAAAGGATTCTGATTTTAAATATCTAAAAGAAACCACTACTTATTCAAATACCTAAAGTCATACCAGGCCAAGACTGAGAACTACAGATTGTTCCATCTTGACTCTTATCCAAAAGTTAAACAAAAATTATATGGTGAATGCATATATTTTAGATGGCATTAAAACACATCAAAAATCCTTAAAACCTGGTATGTATGGTAAAAAATTATAAACATTCTGTAATTTTGGTAGCAGATCTACCAGTAACATATCTTAAAGCAATCCTAGTATCAAAATTGATAATACATCCTATTTTCTGTAGAAGGATCAATCAGGTTTCTATACAGACTTGTTAGTTGGAGTTCTTTAGACAGACATCAGCTAAAGCACTGTAGTAACACATAATTATCAGTTTCTATAAACCAAAGTAGTTTGGAACAAAAACAATTCCCATAATCCAACTAATTCCTGCCCTCAGGCAGTCTCCTTGCACGATGAGTATCAAGTCTGTATTCTGCTGTACCCTGCCAAGTTTACTTTCAGCATTAAATCAAATTAAAAGAATATGAGCAAGAAGGAAAATATATGCTAATAGTAAATACAAAGCGGTTGAAAAAGGAACTTCTATGCCAATTGGTCTCCAGTTTGATAACAGTGCATATAGCAACAATTTTCTTGAAGAATTTAAAAAATAGGTTTTTAAAAAGTCATCCTACTTCTTTTAGTTTTAACTAAGATAATGCTTTCTTTTATAACAGTTGTCCTGTACTTCGTTTCCTTATGAAGTAAAATCATTCCTAAAACCTTCAGTTCAGGAAAAGAAAGGTAAAAAGTTTTAAAATACCAATTATTAAAATATTTTGGAACTGCAGGGAAAATTTCATTCATAATTTTTCAATTTCAAAATAAAGCAGATCATTATTTTCCTTTCACCATTTTACACTAAATGTTTACTGTCATATATGAACCCACAGGGCCTCAATCCTGTTTCACATCTTTGCACATTACTACTCAAACATTAACAGGGGTGTTAAGGCTTATAATTTCTGATAAGCAACAGCATTGCCATGTAAAAATTCCTTTCTCAAATTCAGGAATTACAAGTCTGCTGACAGTCATTGCACTGCATCATTTTGAGTGCTTGGGAATATATTAGCAAAATACAATTCTCACTTACAATCTAATAGTAACCTAGGATAAGGGAAAAAACAGTTTCAAATGAGTACTTTAGAGATAGAATCAATTCATTGAAATTTAGCTCTCAAACTGATTTAGACCAAGCTCTTTCCATAGAAATAGTTATCCAATTTGACAAAAAGGGGAGACTCATTCTTCTTACATCACATATACAGCATTCCTAAATAACAATGCTGAGCTAGAAACTTACTTTTAGAATGGTTAAACACAGGTACAATGCCTACATATAAAAAAGCACCTATTTTTCCAATAACATAAAACTTCAATTTAAAGAAAGTCAGATTTCTCCTATTGTTTCTATATTTCCTTCTTCTTAATAAGTGAAACACTATTCTACAAAATAGAAAAGTTGTCCTGGTAAACACATTGAACTAAACAAAGATATTGTATATAGAAATGATAATGAAACTGAATGCAGTTTCACATCCTTTTCAGTCTTCGAATCTATTACCGTGGAATTAATGTTTATCAGAATATCAAAAACCATTTCCAAAACAAGCATTAAAATGAATGTTGGAAATCTACCTTCTTAGCATCTCATTTAGAATGTTAGTGCTTGAGCCAATTCTGCTTAAACACAGCAGAATTTTTTCTCCTGACTTTAACTAGTGTTCAGCATCAGTATAAAATCCCTTGTCACTTGTACTTGAGTTACACATGAAAAAAATCTGAAAGTAATAATAATGCATGTTTCACAAAATAAACTGCCTCTGGAGAACTGCTATTTTTACTCCTGACCCATGAGCCCAGAAGAACACAATGAACTTCAGAAAAAGCAGTATCTCCATTACTAGTATTTAAACTATAATAAAATTCTTCTTAAAGAATACAAAAATCTTAGAATTAATTTGGAATGCTCCTTGTCCATCACATTTCAAGACCCTAGCCAAATGGGATGCCCACAATGCCATACATAAGGACTTTAACTGACTATAATTAATATGCAATTGTACTGATGTAATCATTAATATTCTACACTGCTAAATAGGTGTAATAGAAGCAAAACATAATCCATAACTCATGCTGAGTAAAGAAAGATAATAATCAGCTGGCACCCTAGTAGAGAATAGAAAGACAATTTTAAGCTCAAAATAGCATACAGAAAAACACTGCAGTCAAATGACAATATTTGCATTTTTGTCCAGACTCTATCAGTATTCTCTCTCTGTCTCATGATGATTCTCACCTCTTCCTAATTTCTGAATCCACAAGGAGTTGCCTTTTTTTGTGGGGTGGAGGTGGTGGGAGTTCCTCTTTAGCATGCTTAACCAGGATTTGCTCTCTTGTGGTCACCATAGTTACAGTTTCCATTACAGTTGTCTGTGTTAGTGATGTCTGAGTGGTAGTGACAGCCTGCGAAATCTGTGAGAAGTACAAAAACAGAGGTCATACTTTATTTGAAAGCCTTCAGTAAAGATTGTTTGGAGGAGCAATAGAAAATAATGAGAAACTGCTTTCATCTGGTCATAGGCTGACCTTCAGGAAGAAACATTATACGCAACTCAAGCTAGATTGTTTTATCTGACTCACGCTGTGTGAATAAGTTATCTGCAAAAGCCAATATCAAAATCAGAAAGGATTCTAATGAACTTATAGCTCCCTGTAATGTCTGCTGAATGAAGAAAAGAAATGAATGGAATTCTACAAAGGAATTGAATGATAGCAAATAAATAATATGCTACTATCACTAAATATCAACTTGAGACTGCCCCCCATCTTAAAACTTCCTCCTTGAGAGGTGATAAAGGCATTAAAATGGCACTAAATTACCAGTTATTAGTCTTACCATTTATAAAAACTTTCAAATAGAATGTAATTCACCACAACATACTTGCATGAAAAGGTAGTTAACTTTCTGGCTGGAAATCTTAAATTAGAACACATACATTAGAAGGCAAATTAATTTGCATCAGTTTTATTCCATAATTAAAAACCAATATTTAGGGGGTCACACCAGATACTAATACCAATGGTATGTAACACTGTAAACACTTTCTATCTAATGCATTTTGCTTTGGTCTGGTAATACGAAAAGAAACCCCTTAATATAGCTCAGCTGCATTAAAAAAAGAATGTTCAGAAATTTTTTTGCTAATAGTTGTTTGTACACTGCTTATGCATGTACTGCCCATTTGTACTTTTTTCCATATAAAATTTTCCAACTTAAATGTGGGCAGCTGCTCTTAAATCCCATAACTCATGAGAAACAGGCCAGGTCTTTTTTTGATTCTGTCAGATGATGGCTCATTTGTCAAAACGCTCTAGTTACAGCTCCAATGACCACTTTGCAGTTTAAGGGCAGTGAAATGGAAAATAAAGGAAAAAAATTATACCAGGACAAGAAAAAGTTGTGCACCTGAAAAGCCCTGCTTCTTTGCTTTTACTAATATGCAATAATAAGAGTGTCCAATTCAACAATAGACATGCCGGTATCTGAAAGTTCATGAAACTATAAACCCATGCATAAATTATCTATTACTTCTTGCATCAGAAACTCCAGTAAGAGAATTGAGTCAGCTTAGTTTTTGAGACATAAGTGATTCTATAAACAATGAAGAGGCAACCAGGTCTAACACCTTCTCCACAATGCTTCCCTGCATTGAAAAAGTAAAATAGAATGACAAGGAAAGGGAAACACTGTTAGCAGGCAGCCTCTTCCCAGCAGGCAATAACAGTAAAGCCAAGAAACCTGAAAAAAACCCCAACAAATTCTTGCCAACTCTGCTGAATTCTTCCCATTGCCTTCCATGCAAGTCTTCCTGATCTTTGTTCAGGCTGACACTGGAAGTGATGAGTAGGGAAGGGCCTTACCACTGTAAACTGGCAGTATTTCTAGCACAGAGCAGTTAACCCAATGCTGCGCTTCCACATCTAGAAACAGGCAGCTCTCTAGGTTTTAGAGCAGGCTCTGGACTACTAAAACTAAAAAATTTAGATTTAGAGCAGATTAAAAAAAAATATATATAGATTAATTATGACAATTGATTAAGCTGCTTGTGACCTACAGAGATTTAGGCAACATATGAACTACAAAATTCATTGGAAGAGAAAAACACCTAGTTGAGTTTTTAACCACTAAAATTCTATGTAGTAACATTTTAGTTTTAGTTCTCTCAACAAGATTTATTGATTTTGATACTTTTTTTCCTACAGAAATCATGACAATATTAAGTCAGCATTTATGTACGTTTTTTATTGAAACTCTCTACAGCCTTCTTTTCCATTTTATTTTAATTAATTAGAGGGCAGAAGGAAAAGAAAGTTAAAGTTTCTGATGTCTAGGGTTCCATGACATTTGAAGATAGAACCTTGATGTCATCTCTCCCTGAGCTCACTGTACATTAGAACAGAAAGTGTTTCTTGCCTATTATATAATTTTCAGTACAGTTTCTCTGTCTCTCTTTCCTCTTCTCATAAAATTCATATTACACTCTGTTTTATCCAAAAATCAATGATAGGATGATGTTTCAGACACCCAGGGTCATATCCTGCCATGTTTTCATTTGCTAATCAATACCAGGGCAGAGTTTCCAGTGAAGAAGGTGTAACACAGAATAAACCACAGCTAGGGCACTGTAGGAATCATCTGCAGCATAATTCCAATTACAGGAGTAGCAGCTGGAGCTGGAGATGGGGAACTGCCCTTCCAGAGCTGGCAGTGCAATCACTGCTCAGAGCAGTCAAGGCATAATGCTGAGGCCGTAATGATTTGGATGTGAAAACAATAAAAAAGTATTTTTAATGCTTAATCAACAGGAGTGAAGGCTAAAATGTGCTTCAAAAGGAGAATGGAGACGTGAACTTGAAGTTCATAGCAATTCTAATTAAAGACAGGGTAAGACTAAAAGGTAGATTGCAACCTTCCATGCAAGATGAAGCTGGTTCACATTTAAACTGCATACGCTTTAATAGGAAAAGGACAATCATTAACAATATTAGGAATAACAAAAATAATAAATATTTTTTATTAGCTTACCTGGTGAAAAAAAGAAGAAAAAAGAAAAAAAACAATCAAAAACAAACAAAAACCCCAAAGACCAACCCCCCCCCAAAAAATAACAAACAAAAATAAAAAAAAAGAAGAAAAAAAAATTCAAGCACCTTTTAATCACCAAAGTGGTGTGTTTCATGTATTATTCAAAGACAGTGCAAATAATAACTCTATATTTTCTTCATCCCTCTCAGTACCTGAATAGCAAATGTGATTCTGAGAAGGGGTAACATACACCAGGGTTTTAACCCACTAGAAAATCATACAGAATGGGCTAAGGTGACTCACGAGGTTGCACATTAAAAACTTTCAAAGCACAATGTTTGCCAGCAGTTTCACATCAAGCTCATCTTTGAAACATGTTAAAACCCATCTCTTTTCCTAGCAGACAAATTCAAATCTTTTTCATCATCTATAGGCAAACATATGTACAATGTGTGTATAGCACTTCAGTAGTTTTATGGCATTTTATTTCTCATTTATACAGCAGCCTTCCTTTAATGCCAACATTTATTACTGTCTTTGGAAGTGCCCTCTGTCCTGATAAACTCATAATTTTCCTTTACACTCATTTTTGGAGCTGTCATCTGTTCTTTGATGAAATTTATCTCTGTGAGTGGGGAAGTTCGGATGAGGAATGGCGTTTTCTCTAGTTTGGAAAGATTTTCAGTACAATTTAGTGGAGCATTATGAGCTCAGCAAAGCTGGGTTTAGAGCTTCTGGAAGCTCCACATCTAGCCTAAACAAGCTGTCCTTGTCCTTGATTTCACTGTGTGGTCAGTGAAGGAAAGCTGACATTTTCACGATGAGGACAAACTGCTTTTTAGATTTCTCTCTCTCTCACACACCCCTGCCATCCAGTCATTTGCAGCAGGAGCTTCAGCCATGTGTTCTGATTAGATGCTTGAATTCAAGAGCAATTAATTCAGCCAAATGTGGGAGAGCTCACATTCCACTTTCTGCACTTTTCCTTTGGGATTTATAGCTACTTTATATGTCCAGTTGGAGAATCATCCTTGAACTGAGCCTGAGGTTGTCTCTTCCATTTAATTTCTTATTTTGTTAACAAGTTAATCATTTCATGACACTTTATTAAGAGGGGAAATAACTAAGGACAAAAATGCAATTATGAGCACCCTATGAAAATTATTAATCATAGAATCCTGTAGGTTGGAAAAGACATTTAAGATCATTGAGTTTAACTATTGACCTAGCTCTGCCAAGTCCACCACTTAACCATGTAAAGTTAATTTTGAAGGCAATATCTAAGCTTGATGAATAAAACATACATTTTCTGATGGTTTTTAGTGGAAAATATTCTATTTTCACCCTCTTCAAAGTCTCCTCCTCCTCAGTTCATGACTAGAGAACATAATGAGATCATGCATTTTTTTTCTCACAGTGTAAACACATAAATGAGTTCTGTAATGAATACATGTAAAAAATCCTCACTTGCCCAGACAGAAACCCATGGTGACAAGTACACCATCAGGATTTCACAGAAAATATCTCTGAACAGTGTGCCAGTGCCTTAGGAACAGGTCCTTCAGCCAGGTCTAACCGTGCAATGTTTCCAGAAGGGGAAGCAGCATTCCCATGGCAGCACATCACTTCTATCCCAAGCAGAACAGCTTCTCCTTGGAGGAAGAGCTCATCCACTGAAGCATTCTGCTGTGATAGGACAGCTACACTGTTTTGGGAATCCAAAGCATCTCCCAGCTGTGCTGATCTATGTTTACAGCCTCAGGACTGATCACTTTATTTTCTGTAATCTAAGTTTCATTTTCAAACCTAGTAATTGCATTTAGGAGCCATCACCAATCTGAACAGGACTTGAACAATTTGGAGTGACTTTTGAATAACTTCCTGAAATTGTGTGACCCTAGCCATACCAAATTTAAAACTGAATCTCTGGAATTTTCCTCTGCTTTGAAACAGGATGTTTTCTACAGCAAATATACTGCAATTAAATCTTATTTTCAACTCCTAAATGCTGTGTACACAATATGTGTTACTTTCTAACTAAATTTGTGCCCTTCCACCATTTTCTTCCCATACATTCTCCCAAACTGATTTCTCAACTTCAGCTCCTTTTTCTAACTATCACAGAGTAAGCTAAAATATTAAGGTATGAGTTGAAAGCAAGGCCACTAAGAGGGATTCAGATCACTACATGACCTATAGCTCCTTTTCTTTAATTATCCAAACATAATTTGGTAGAAGTACTAGTAGAGATGAAAAAAAAGGGCAGCATGCTCAAGGGAATTGAATCAAACTGACCAGAACTGTGAGAGATCTACATGGACAGGACACAGGTATCTGCTGTAACATTCTGCTCTGTGCTATTTAATTAAAAAGCCTTAATATCTATTTCCATTTTACCATTCACACAGTGACAGCTCAAAAATAACCCTATAATAGTGAGATAATGGAATGGAAAAAAGGGAGATGGTATGGGTTTAAATTCAGTAAGAAAGAGATGTTATCAAGATATCTAGGAATAATAACTGGATATGGGTTTGGCTACTACACCTGAGTGCTGAATTTTATTACCTGGTTTAAAAATGTCAATTTTTTTTTAATATATTGCAGTTAGCAAAGTGGTCAAAATAGTAGCAGGTTACATTTTTTCATTGGCACTTTTGTTACAGGTATAGATTGATTTCTTTATTTTTCCAATAAGTTTCTCTTTCTTGTAGCCTGTCTTTTTAATCTGTAAATCAGCATATCATATACAGAAGTATAATAGCAGTCAATTAGTAATTTTTCATGTTGAAAAAAAATCACTTAAACTAGCAGACAGCTCTTGCACTGATTTCAGACTACGTGCTATTTCAAAGAGACAGCTATAAAAAAGTGTGTTATTATATGTTAAAAATAAATTAACTGGAAAGGTATTTTCATTATGGTTTATATCATCCCTGAAAACATAGTTAACGACCAAAGAAAGTAATCAACACTATAACTAGAGATTAAAAACTAAAGAGATGAATAAAATTTTAGAAAAGTATATTATTGCTGCATTATGCTGTCCTAAAAATAAAATATGTCTTAAGCAATCATTCAGGGGAAATAATTAAAACAAGATGACAAACAGCACCAAAACTACTTCAAGCATTTGACTGTCAAAAGAATCTGATTGTCATAAACTGATAAAACTGTTTTTACAAACCTGTTTAGAATTGCTCTCCACCTTCTGCACAAGGCTTTCCCAGCGCTGAGCAAAATTTTCAAGACGACTTTCCAGCTTTTGAGCCACTGCTTTATTTTTCACAGCTACAAGGAGATCTTGGCTGAGCAGCTTCAGCTTACTCATCATTTGCCTTTTCATTTCTATATCTCCTTTTAGGATCTGTTAAACAAAGTAACAGAAGGAAGAACACACATTCATACAAAAAAAAAAAAAAAAAGAAAAACCCAACAAAAACCAACCCAAACCAAAACACCCACAAAAAAGAAAACCAACAAACTTAGAAGAAAAATCACAAGGAGAACATCAGAAAGAGCTGAAAATGCGTTAAGAGCTCCTATAATTCCATAATGTTTTTTCCATAAAAACTGCTGGCAGAGCTTACATAGCAACATAACATAGCAGGTGGAGCAGCTCCAAACTTCACAGCAGGCTTCAGGTGATGACATGAAACAAAAAGCTAACAGTTGTGTAACAGGAATAACCTTAAAACTGAACTCATGTTGACAACTATATCAACACGACAATCTTTCTTAAATGTGTCAATATACTTTTTTATATATTGCATATTGAAAGAAGAGTTTCCTAAAAAAAGTAATGTTTGATCCCAATCCTGGATTAAAATATGCAAACAAAAAACCCCCAACCAAATAAACAAACAAACAAAAAAAGCAATAAAAACAACCCCCCAAACAAAGGAACCCAAACAAACAAAAAACCAAAACACACTGTGCCAAGGGACCTTGAATCTCCTGAGATCTATACATGCAAGCCTGCCTATGAAACAGCCTATTCACACATCCAAGGATCATCCACAGCTCCAGTTCTTATCTGGGTTTACTTTTGAAAGCCTTAACTGGTTTACTCCACTGCTTTTCATTCCTTAAACATTTGTTCTCTAAACCCTAATCCTGTAACTATAGCCAAACTTTGAATTCTCTATGCAGTTGTGGATTGCATTCTAATCCCCAAGGCATGAAAAGGATAATCAAGCAAGTGGTTAGACAACAAAATTTAGTCTACATATACTTTCCTACAGCTATATAATCCAAAACTGTAATTAAAAATGCAACTCAGCCAAAGAAAGATTCATTGTCTTTGTAATCAGCACTCTTTCTAATCAGATTTGATTTGAAACATCATAATTACTAAGGGTAGGTACAGTTAATATCAAAATTTAAATTGATGTATCCCTGAGAAGTAGAAGCTAACTTCATATTGAAGAATCTCTTTTCAGAGTAGTAGGAGACCTAACAGATGGAGGAAAGTAGATGCAAACCAGTTTAGCATGTTAAATTTCAAGCACTGCTATATTTGACCTTTTTTTACGCCTACAGCATCAGAAAAAGATCATGTGGAAGCCACCATACGCTGAGTGGAATAATAAAAAATGATATCCTGTGAAACATTAGTTAGTTCTGAGGTGTTTGATTTCCAATCACCCCAGCCCACAACAGCTGGATAACACACCCAGAGCTCAGCATCAATCCAAGACACCTGGAGCACAAGCAGGAAGTGAAACAGCACCAAAAGAAGGATGCTAAAAATTTCTTTTAAAGATATTTCTCACTGCAAATTAATATGCTTTTGTGACAGCTACAGTCAATCTGGAAAACTATACTGGGAGATTCTGTTTTCACATTACTTCATTAAAAACCTGTTAGTGTGCCACAATAACCAAAAATATGCTCTAGGGTTTTTTTCCAGTACAATAATAGATCTAAAACAATAATAGTAACTGCAAAATATGTAATTTTCCAATTTGGAGGACAAGACGTGGTGGTTTGCTTTATGAAATTAATTATCAAATATATCAGTCATAACTTCTGCCAAGTACATATTATAAACCCTGATATTGGAATGTTATAAAGTGATTTCCTTATTTTTGGTAATGTGGTTCTGGTTTTGGGGGTTTAAGTTTTTACATCTTGATCTTTTTCTTTTCCTTAAAGATCAAAAAGCTTACTTTGCTTACTGTAATAGTCTAACCAACAACACCCACTGTAAAGTTAATTTTCAGCTGCAAATAAATTTATTCCAGTCTAAAATAGTGTAATGTCTAACTTATTTTCTATATGTAAAAAAAGCCAAAAATGTTGGGTGAAGCAAGAAAATATTTATAATAATGGAATATATACTATAAATATATAGAAGTAGATCTTGGATACTTGCACATCTTTGCAAGAGCTCTCAGTATTTGTTGCAAAAAAAAAAAAAAGACTTAATTTTACAGACTACAAAATTAGGGCATGAAAAAGAATCTATCAAGTCTGTGCCATACATGGCACCAAAATATCACCTCATTTCTGCATTCTCAGTGCATCACATCTTCCAGCTATTCCATGTTCTATTTCCCCCTACAACTTATGTAAGAATTAAAGAGTCAATTATAGACTCAGTGAATACAAGGTAGGTGGAAAATTTAAAAACAAAACAAAACATAAAATCCCAGTTGTTTTAAGGAATTATTTTAAGAACTGGAGCGACTACCTGCTCAACAGTTTTTCTGACCTTTAAACTTGGAAGATCCCGGAAGAGTGGTGATGGCAAAGATAAATCTTCACATAAAATGCTGAATAAATCCTTTGAAATAAACTGCAGTCTGTGGAGGACCCCACACCAGAACAGGCAGGTGTGCTCTGAAGGAAACTGTGACCCAGTGGAGAGCCCACACTGGGGCAGGCTCCAGTCTGTGGACATTAATGTGATATAAAAGCCAAGTTTTTTTCCTACTGTGAACTGTATCTCAACAGACCTGTTTCACATCAGTCCCTTTAGAATGCTTAGGGCCTTGTAGGAAGGTTGTAGAATTTCAAATCAACAGTCACAATACTAAATGGTTTAAGAAATTACCTTCAGAAATTTCCTTCCAGTTAAAGAGACTGGCTAGAGAATGCAACCATAATCTAGCAAAATTCTACACATAACTGAGGCAGAAACATAGGCTGGAAGCTTTATGCCATATTACAATATCAAACCCAAGATTCTTAAGGTCTAAAAGGAACAACTAATGCTGTTATTTTTTGCTGGAATGACTGGACAGCTGAGGGATCAAGATATCATCCTGTTAAGAATAAAAATGTCTTTATTCTAAGGGAAAAGTTACATTTTTATTCTCTCACAGACTTGCTTTTACAATTCAGACCTAATTATAAGAGTGATCCTTGGTGACAGCTTCTCCTCTACTACATTCAAACACATGTCAAAATAAAATACACCAAAATACAGGCACAGTGTGTCAGGGTCAGGAGAGTATGACCCCATTTTTCCCTTTTTCTAAAAGGCACTCCAAGAGGAGAATATATTCCCTTCAAAAGCACCATCATGTGGCTGACATACTAATAAAAATTCCTGATAGTTCAGACAAGATTAAAACAGTAAATTGTCAAATACAGAACTTCTAGCAATTTGGCATTGGAGTGTAAAAACACATATTCACTGGAATTTGGAAACAACTGCTACTAGATCTAAAACCTCAGAGGGGAATTCCAAAAGTAAAAGCTACTGTTCTGCTCCAAATCACTAAATAGGCAGTTTTCTTCTAGGATACCACAAATATTTAAATACCTAAACTATTGCATTATGAATCATGTTTCTAAAAAGATCAAAGTTATTCACGTGTAAAAAGGAGTAAGGTGCAATTAATAATCTCCACCTGTTCTTTTAAGGATGACATGATTCTTTTTGAGGGTAAGGGCTATGGATAAATAATTTTATTTACTATTTTTTGTTGTTCACTCAGTCTTCTGAAAGATCACAATTATTTCATGACAATAATACTTAACCATTTAAACCGGCAGCATAATTTTAAAATAATTTCAACTTCATAAAAGTTCATTAGTGAAACTTATGAAAATATTACAGAAGTGTTTCCTTTTTAACATCATATTTTCAAGCAACTCTGAAAGGTACTCAAACTGCCCTATCTTTAACACTTGCAAAACTTTAATAGTCTACTACTTCACAATTTGTGACAAATATTTCAGCCCTCTGTACCTATGTCCTCTAGCAACCTTCTGAAACCCAAAAGTATACATTTTTTTAACAAATTTCAATTTCATGTAATACATTTTTCTTCATGAAGGTACTCCAAAGCATCCTGAGTTTTCCCTAATCCATTATATGTTAAAAGCCTGGCTTGAAGTCAGCTTCAAGACTGCTCACATGTTAGATTGCTAGAGTATCCAAGAAGTATATAAACTGAGGCAATACATGTTTTCCTTCCTTTACAAAGAAGTTTTCTTAATCCTAAGTAATCTTTAAAAAAAATCCAAGTCTGTACTTCTAAATAGATATTTTTATTCTCCTAAAGTTTTGTAGAAAGAAAAGGAAGGGAGAGGAAAAAAACCCAAACATACGTAGCAGTGTAATAATTAGTGTCTCAAGATTATGCTAAAAATCAATCTTTTGGTTCTTAAATTAACTACTGAGTTATTCTATGAATCAAAGGAACATCTACCAGTAATTCTGGACCAGCTAAAATGGAATTAAACAATTCGTCTGTGAGTTCATTTTTTTAAGCTTTATACATTTATTTATGTGAGGACAAAATGAAGTAAATTTTAGAGGCATCACAGTTACTCAAACCTCATAGACGTCATGGTATTTTTATCAACCCAAAGTCTGAATGCTTCTACTTTTAATACAGAATGATTAGAAGGAAATAAATCCTAAATTAATTTTTAAAAATTTAAGGCTGAGCCTTAGATAAATATAGCCAAGCTATGTATATCCAGTAAAAATATTTAATGAACAATATATAATTAATTGGTATTTTATATTTATTAATTAATAATTAATGATATCTAATTAATAATAAAGAAATATTCATGTCTGAAAAGATCAGCAGTTTTGGGTTTCTTTTCTGATAAAGCAATAATTCACCTATTTTAACCAAAGCATGGACATGAGTGTTTCCTTTGTCCTAAATAGCACACAGAGTGTTATTTTCTTTGCCGAAGTCCTATAGCTGTAAAGCCATTGGTAAGTGTAGGCTGCCACAAGGTTTTCACCTCTACAGAAACAGCCAGACCTACATTTCCTCCATAAAGACCACACAAGGTGGCGAAATTGCTGAAGAGTGAGGTGGAGGATGAAAAGGGTAAATTTCGTGCATGTAACTCCATTTCTGATGCTGAGTTGAAAAGTAACCTAACTGTACAGTTTTAAAGTAACCTAACCTTCTGTATGGCAGGGTGTGCTGAAGGATAACTTATTCATGTGCAGATTTCATTGCGCATATGTATATAAAGTCTCACACGCAATATATTCACCAACAGTATCAACAAAGTAACCTTCACTGTTAAATTATACATATTTTTAAGACAGAAAAATGCTATTTTATTTCATGAACTTTTGACCAAATATACAACCAATAAAAACATCTCTACTGGTTCCTTTATCAGCAAGGCTATGGACCAACTATTCCATCACAGGAGGCAAAGCCCACTCCCCAAGTATGAAACCATATGGTCTGAGAGTGGGGTAAAGCCATGTCCATGCAGACTCAGATTAAGGAAGATGAACATAAAACCAGAAAAATGAAAAATACATACAGCCAATTTGCTTAGATTGGTCAGCATTTCATTCTGATCTCCAAAGCCAGTTGTCTGGATTTTGCTCACAGCATCCTCTTTCTCAGTAAGCCATGCATCAAAAAGGCACTGGAATAAAATTGGAAAGAAAAAGCTTCAGTCAGACCTTTCTTATATATATATACAAAAATAAAATATATTATTATATTTTCTATAATGTGTTGAAGAACATTCCAATCTATAACTTATTAAAAAAAAAAAGCTATTCACCTGCTCCTCTGCAAAATGCTGCCATTTACGAAGAATATCTTGCAGAAGGACCCATCGTTCTTCTGTCCATCTGCAGATGGCTGCCCACCGTTTTCCAAAGTGCTGGAGAGAAAGAAACACAAAAGTGTGTTTAGCATTTATTTACATTTTTTTCCTTAACAAGGAAAGCTGCTTTCCCTATGGCATTACAAAATTTTTATGGAAATATTCTCCTTATTCACTTTTTTCTCAGGCATTTGCCCTAAAATATGTTGCATATCAAACTGAAATGAACTTTAGGCCCATTTGAAATAAAATAAAAATGAGGAGAACAGGGAATGCAATAGATCTAAACACTGAATATTTTAATACTAATCTACAGATAGTTTTCTAGCAAGTCTCTACTACTACACTTTGAAAAACTCAGTCTCTTTAAAAACTTTAAGATGCCCAAAACAGAAGTACTTAAAATGTAAACATGATGGGCAAAGATGTGGCCAAAGCAAAGACAAAAATTTGGCTTTTAAGTTGTATCATCAGTACAGTTGGTCAAAGCTCTTACCTCTTTTAAAATACTGCAGTTTAAAAAAACCCATGCTTATAAACTTCCACATCAGCACAAATCCCACTGAGGTTTCCCAGATATTTGTACCATTTACTACTATGCATGTATTTAAATTAAACAAAACACCAACAATCTTGTTCTCTTCTCCTTTACTTTAGCTGATGATAGAAAACTTTTATTGCACTGATGTATAGTGACTTAATTACCCCTGGACATCAAATATTATTCAGTTGCTCCCAAATTCTTAAGGATCCCTAATAACTTGATCTATTATATAATGCTATATATTTTGTATTTACATATTCCTCATAGAGATCATAATTTATTGTTAACAAAAATGCAGCAACCTTTTTTTTTTTCTCAATAATTTGACAAGATCTTTTATTTTAATAAAGTAAGCAAAATGACCAAATAACTGCACCGATAAAAGTGTTGATTCTGTGATCAACCTTAAACCTAGTTATATTGCTTTTCATAAGAAGCAATAACAACCATACACTGCTTGGTTAAGACACAAAGTTTCAAGTTCAAAATATCATGTTAGGACTGTAATTTATAAGGCAGTTACTATACTAAATCACATGGTGCTCAACTTTAACTCTCTATTCACATCAAACAGCAGCCTTTTACTGATGCCCACAAACTCAGACTGCTTCAAGTGTTCCTAACATCTGGGAAAACAAATTTTCAGAGAAATAGATTGAATCCACACTAACAAGTAAAATGCCCTCCTGTATTAAAAAAAAAAAAAAAAAAAAAAAAGCCTTTTCTTACAGCCCTAGCAAGAATTTTTAGAGAAATCTGCATGCAAAAGATTTTTTTATTTTTTCTTCTCAGAGGACACTGAAAGAATAGTTTATATGAATATCCAAAGCAGAAGGGGAAATATTTTAGTCTAAAAGGTCAAAGTAAGGAAGCACAAGGACAGAAGAAAATGAGTAAAACATAACTCTTGGGAACTCTGGAATAAAATCATGTTCTGCAAGCCTGCAACTAACAGAATTTGATAAATGTTTTTCTAATCAGGTATTATTATCTACTGTTTAAAATAATGACAAAAGGTGGGAAAATGTTTTTTTCCTATATCTAAAATCAATTCCTTACAAGTGAATATTTAACCCAATATTTAACCCACAGAATTTCTACCAAAAAACACCAAGTTTTGTGCGCAGTTCTCAAGTGCTCAGCATTTCATGCAGTTCTCAAGTGCTCAACGTTTCATCACACAGAATGGGAGAAACAAACAGGAGGAACTGGAAGCACTGGTCAAGTCCCACAGCTGCGATATTAATGAGACTTTGTGGAATGAGCCCCACGGTTGGAAATCTGTGATGGAGAACTCCAGGCGGCTCAGGATTCCACAGGGAATTAGCAGAAGTTTCTAGATCAATATGGGAGATTTCAACTTCCCAGGCATCAACCAGGAATACTTTTGTGATGAGCAGGTGTTGTAAATCCCTTTAGTCTGTAGGATGCAACTTCCTGTCGTAAGTGCTCAGTGAGTCAACTGAAATAGTCTATTCAGTCTTTAACATTCTTCACTTATTTTGATGTATTTTTACAAGAACAGCCCATATTTCATCTTCAATCAGTGGACAGTACCCTGAATTATATGAACATGTAATCATGGAAAAGACACTCTCAGTTCCTTTCCCCCAGCAGGAGAATAAGCCATCAAGTAGTATTTGATACACTCTATACAAATTTCTTTCTAGCACAGACCCTGACCCTTGAAGCCTGGGGAAGCCTCTAATTTGAGCTAGACCACAAGTGTCCTTAAGAGACCTGTTATCTGCTGGGTATAATTATGGAAAAAAGAAAATCTCCCTGCATTCATGGTTTCTGTATGTTATCCAGCCATTTCTCTGAGCTGAAGATAATTTCTCCTATTTTTCCTGTAGAAGCGAGTCAGAGCACAAAAACAGTTTTGCTACTAATGTGGTTTGATTTTGCAGCACTAAATATAGATTTGAGCCTTATTCCACAGCTGCCTTGGTAAATCTGAGTTTAATTGGGGTCTTGGAGTTTTAAGTCTAAATAGTGGGTTCTCAGTAGCAGCATAAACAGAGCCTCTCAATATGTCCCACATTGATATGGGAAGTAAGCAAAATAATGTAAAAGTAGTTTTAATATTCACACTCACCCAGTCTAGCTGTAGCCTCTCAAAGTATCTTAGAGGGACAGCTGTTTCTAAGAAAAGCCTGGAAATTGTGTTTAGTTTTAGTTTTCCAAGCAAGGGTAAATTTTCACTTAATAATTTATTTCAGGAGACATTTTTGGCTTCCATGCCATTAAATGACTCTTAAATAGATATGTTTTTCATAGGCCATAAAACTTAAGAACTTTACTGTTGAAAGAAATGAACTTTACTGTTTATTTAAAATCAGCATAGATTCTTGTCAACCTTCCTGAGACATGTCAAAAAGTTATTTTAGTCTTTAAAGAATCGTCTCATACAAACATTTGAAAAAAAATACACATTATATGCATAGATATTTATATGTATGAAAATATTTCAGGAATCACCACCTTGAAAAGAAATGCAAAACTGAATTGTACCTGCTTGGAAAATCCATCTTTGACTATTACATGCAAATAAATGCTCATTTTATTCCTAATCTGATCCCCACCAGCACCTCAGTGAGCCAGTCTTATTAAGCTCTTTTGTCTGATAGTTCATGCTCTTGTTTTGTTCTACTTTTAGAAGTCAGACTGACAGATACATAATCAAGCTTGGAACTTTTCTCCATTGTGCTCTTTGTGAAATGCTCTAATGGTTGTGCCTGTCAACACATTTTATCTCCTGTGCTTATATTCAGACTGCAAGTGATAGGGAAAAAAAAATTTCCAAACAGTTCCTGTACACAAAAAAGAGGTGCAACATTTCACTAGGAGAGCAGGTGGACTGTGGCAACTCCTTTCTCCTGGGCATTCAAGTGTAAAAATTTCCACACCTCCCTATCACTCTAAACCCTGTAGCTTTACGTCTGTACCTGGGTTTTATTAACATCTCTAATACTTCTACATATTCTTTGACTTACAGAGCAATTGAATTATGTTTTCTCTCACATTCTTCTGTAAGAAATTATGAATAAAGGACATAATAAAAGAGAAAATGTTCTGTTCCACAGCTTCCCATGCTCTGCTCAGACAGCCTGTACTGCAGGGTGAGGGGACTCAGGAATTGCCTTTCTTGCATCTTTCAAGGAATGTACTTTTTCCAAGACAGTAAAAATTGGTGTTTTCTGCACTAGTACAGTTACAAATTGTATATTTCCACAGTGTTTAATTTACATTAATTTTTCATTATGTTTCTTTGAGGTATTGCACTATTGTCTGAGTTCTTTTTCATGCTTTATTCCAATATGGATCAGCCACAGATGTTGCACAGGATACTAATGGTACCTTTCCAATGATTGTAATAATATGGGACGAAGCTGTGTCATCTAACATTCCTTTATTCTTCTTTCTGAAGATGCAAAATTAGATTTTCTAACAATCCACCAACCATTCATTTGTTTTTCACAATATTAAAAACTAATTTCTACATCTTCTTGTTCATGAAGTGCCATAGTTATCAAATACTGTTAATTATTTTCTCTGAAGAGAGAAAAAAATAGAAGTTCTATTTAAGACATATTACAAGTTTAGTTTTGCTTCAGGAGCCATGTTCTTGCTAGGCATCTTCTTTATTACACTGAACAGTTCCATGCAGCTGGCTGGCAAGATATTCTGAAAGATTAAGATTATTTTGGGCAGGTGCACCACAGCTCTGAAACTTAAAATGAAGTCAAAAGGAATTAATAATTATGGATCAGTAGAGGCTGTATTGTTATCTTGGCTGGTTGTGCTCCTTGAGTGACTATCTAGCTGCAGTAGAGAAAACTCAGAATTACATTTGAAGTGGCAGGGCTCAGCATCTTAGTAAAACCTACTCTAAATTCTAATTACTGATTCACTGGTATTGGTACCCAAATTAGCCACATTCAAGACAGCATACAGGTATCTGCTACAGCTATACCTGCTGGAATGTAGATAGCTTCTCAAGAGAAACCTTGGGTGTTAATGATTTAGAACCTACAAACTCTTATTTGCCTAGTTAATAAAGCAAAATTAAGAAAAACAGTTTCTCCTTTCTGAAAGGGGAAACTAGAAAGAATCTTGATTATAATATTGCAATTCCTCTTGAGCTGTGTCCCTGGAGAGCTGACCACCAACACAAGAGAGCCCTCCTTCAATGTATCTCAACATTAACTACTGACTTTCGTTTATCTAATTGCATTCAGAAGTAAGAGCATGGGAATATAAATAACACAGCAATAGCAATATTTTAAAGGCACAATTGAAATAGTGAATTGTTTCTATGATCAAGTTAATATTTGAAAAACCTTTAGAATATCTTGGCTGCTAGCCCTATCACAAATGTATCTCCAATGTGTCATTCTTTTAAAGATACTCAAGTGATTGTATTTAGAAAATGCAATTAAGTTATACTTCCCTTCGTTTCCTAAGAAACATGGCCATGAGAAAATAATGGGAAATAAATTATTACTTTCCCCTCAAAAGTGCTTTAGAAAAATACATAATAATCTTAATATTTCTTGATAACTATTATTTGTCTACAAATTATGATCCTGTAGATCATGAACACATTTACTATCTGGTTTTGCTTTTTAAAATTTTCTTTTTTAATTTTTTGGGACAATCACTGCCATAGAGTCATTACCTGAAGTTGCTCTTCCAGTGCAGCAGTAGCTCTGTCACCACTGTTTTCATCTACCACCACTACCATATGAGTTAGGGAATTCACTTTTACTTGTTCCTGCTCCAGATCTTCTTGAAATGCCTATAATGAAAGGATATGTGTTAGAAAATGTATTCCAAAGTAAAAAAAAAACCACAAAAAACAACAAAAAAAGAAACAAAAAAACCCAAAAAACCAACAAAACAAAAAAACCCCCAAAAAAACCAAAAAACAAAAAACAAAAAACAAAAAACAAACCAAACAAAAAAAGCGTACCATTGACTGGTTAACTTGCGTAAATGACTATGAGAACTCCAGAGCTTAAAGTTACTCACAAGTCCTGACTCATATACAATATTCCAGACTGAAAATTTTGCTTGAGAAATAATTTGTTGAGTTTATTTAGCTGATTTACAGATAGTCACTTAATATGTATACATACCAATAGCCAGCAGATTTAAATAGCCACTGAATTAAATTCTGTATTTCATAAGAATGCAGGAAAATATTTTTTTTCAATAATGTAATAATATTAAAAATCACATAGATTTCATTAAACAAGCACATGCTAACTTCAGTTTGGAACCCTACAACATTACTTACGTAGGAGAAAACTGCTCAGGAGGTGACCCACCCTTTGGAAACTCATGCAGCACCCTACTTACACTCACTGCAGAAACCAGTAAACTAAACTAGAAACAAAAGGATTTCGTGATTTCTCCACACCTGATGAAAAAATTGCTTGCCCTTTTGTTTTTTTGCCCCTCACTCGCCATAAAAGATGGAATCCTTCATTTGCTATACTTAACAAAATCAAAACCAGCCCAGCTCTGGAATCAGAGAACTGAGCTGCCAGACCTATTTTCTTCTTCCCTTGCTCTGGTGCAGCAAGAGGACAGAGAACAAAAATGGAAGGAGTTAAAGTAGTGTTGGTTATGAAAATTAAAACCACAGAGAAGACCTCATACCACTCCCCTAAAAAAACCCAAAATCCCAAGGTATCCAGGACTCCATCTTGCTTGTCACACTTTTTACGTGTCTCTAACTTGCTTCAAATCAAAAAAATAATTAGGGAAACCAAAGTCCTGGATTATGTTCTCAGTACTTCAGTTGAGTGTCTTCTAGGGACTAATGCATATATAGTGGGATGGTTACAGCCTGAAAAATAGCATGGCCTTGTCACAAAGAAAAACCTTGGCTGTGTTACCTACTATGCTGAATTTCACAATGTTTTGATTTTCTGCTGCTTTTTCAAGTGGAGTAACTCACTCATGTATGAAGTCCTTGCTGAACATAAGTTCATGCACTCTAAAACTCTTTCTCATAAGACATATTACTTTTATATAAAAATTTAAAAAAATTAAAAACCAAAACAATGTGGTTATAAGCAATAGGAAAGGAATTCAAAGAAAATTTTGTTTTTAGGGCATAAATATCTTACCACCCATTTCAGAGTTAATTTCTTTCATGGGCATATTGAAACAATATATAAGAATCCTCCTTTTTCTGACTTTCATGCTTGTGAGTACCATTTGCTTCAGAGAGCTAGACTATAAAATAATTCTCAAGGACTGTGAAGTATACTAAATTGTTAGAGTCATCCCTGGAATTTAGACTTCTCAATGTTTTATGATGCAGCTCTTGAGAGGGAAGAGGAGGCAGAGCAGTCAGGGATTAGCGTGTATAATAGAGCTCACTTTCCCCCACATTTAACCCCCTCTATAAGCCATACAAAACAAATTCATTGCTCCCCAAGTCTACAGCCATGGACAAGGTGACTTTCATTTCATTATTAGCTGGAATCTGACAGATGGCATCCCAGAACAAAACCAGAGTTAGCAGGAGTGGATGGCACTTTGGAGGTGGGAGTCTCACACACATTGTGAAAGACTTGAGAAGTCAAGGAACAGATGAACCAGAAAGTTGACTCATTATCTAATCCTCAGGCAGATTCAATTTACTCTGAAGTAAAAAACTGTTCCTTATAACCCAAGTGTCTATTTTTACTATGAAATTCATTGGTGAGAATTGTTTGTTTACAGGATCTTGTTGGAACAGGAATTTATGATAGACACTTTCAAGACAGAAGCACACTCTGTTCAAATAATTTAAATGGTAATTTCTAACAAGTTGCCCTGAGCTTATTAGAGAAATACCAAATTTTCAGGGACTTAAAATGTAAAATGGACATAGATGTTGATGAATAAAGATAGAAACGAGAGAAACTCATAAAACACTACAAGTCCTTTAACTCCTATCTATCAGATAACAATTTACACAACTCAAACATAATCTAGTTCAAAATTAATAAAAATGCCTACCAAAGTCATCCAAATACCCAAAGACAAATCCTTCTTGACATTTGGATGCTGAATAATTATCTCATTTTACCTTTGAAAATTTGAAGTAGTAAAAATCCCGGCACTAAAAAAGGCTTAGATGTTTTTAGAAACTTAAGGAAACTATAAAAATCTACCAACTATATATGGTACAATAATAATAAATAATAATATATATGGTATAATAATAAATAATAACTGGAATAAAAAAGCCAGTGTAATTAAAAGCACAATTTTTCCATTTATTATAGTATTTCCAATACCTTATTCTGCCTGTACAGCTCAATAGTCCTTAGATTTTTACTGAAAAGTAGCTTGCCTCCTTTACAAAAGGATAGGGAAGGGATGATTGTAACAGGAGACAAAATACTTAAAACGCTACTGAAAAAAAAATTTGAAAAGAATACTGAAATGTTTAGCTAGTCTTCCAAAATATATTGACTATGCCAGATTTCTTACCAGAACTCTTTACATTCTTAATGATATAAAATTTTCTTCTTCACCACTTCACTACATAAAATTTTCAGTACTATCAAGATAATAACCTCACATATTTTGGACCTAAGCAGCGTGCTGGAAAGAATATTGTGTTCTTTCTCTGGTCTGATTGTTGGCTGCCATACCCAATACATATTAGTGGGGTATTTTGGTTTCTTTTTGATTTTTTTTAATATGTTCCATCAGAGAAACTGAAGCGTCAGTCACAAGAACTCGAGACCAATATTTTGCAACATCATTTTAAAATACATAGAATAAAGAAATCTGATGTATGGAAATCATAACTCAAAAGGGGATACATAACATAAAATAAATGAGTGAAAAATACCTACTAATGAACAGGTAAAGAGAGGAAGGCAAAATTATAAGGGTAAAGAGAAGACAGAGGCAAGATGATAACAACCCAAACCTAACATGTTTGCTGCTCTGTTTCATTTGAAATGATGATTGCTTTTTTTATTTCAAACTTTTGTTTCCTCTTATGAATTTACAAGACATTGTTTTCTGATTCAACCCGACTCATGTGAGACTAAGAGAAAATATGAATGGTTTGGGGTTTTGCTTTTTTATTTGATTGCTTAATAATGAAGCAATAAATGTACTATTAAAAGTCCATTGTTTTAACTCTTGCTACAGGAGGTAGCTTTGCCGTATGCAAAATACAATAAAACCATATGACACTTTCTCTCAATAACTGAAGGAATGGAAAACCCTGTTCTTACTTCTGAATAACACAAGGGATAGATGAATACAAATGTAATTAAAATTAAATCCAAACCATTTTATTTCCAGTATTTCTTGCTAAATTCCCTTTTGCACATGAAACAGATTTGAAAAGTAATACACATAAATAAATAATGTTCACTAACTCAACACACCACAGTGAAGAACAAGCATGTGGAAAAGAGATTTCTGCATGTCTTCACTCAGAATCTTCAAATACAAGCTAATTACCTATTTTTCTCAGTATCAGAAAGAAGCAGCATGAAGAGATTGCAAAAATAAAGGTATTGCATTTTATGTTAGTATTCAAGCATAAAATGCATAGAAATAGGAGTAAAGTTATTCAAGTCTTAGTACTGATGTATTCAAAATCTTTCAGGTTCCTTTCTCCAATTACCATTTCATAATTTTCTTTCTGTCTTTTTTGAAAGGAAAATTTAATATCAGAAAATGTCCTTAGCTAGCAAACCCACATACTGAAATGCATTATCTCCTCACAGGGCAAGCACAGACAGCACCAGCAGCAGCAGGAGCTGCAGAATTTGTATTCTTCTTCAGTAGCACTCCTTAATCAGAATGCAAAGAAATCATCTTTAACACACAAGTGCATCATGATGTCTTTTGCAGCTTTTGACCTATTTTTAAAAGAACTGTAAAAGCTGATTCCAGTTTGAATTGTTTTTCAGGATGATCTGCCCTCTAAAACCTGGGATAGCACTGACACAGGCCAAGAAGCATCAGGTGTTAAAATCTCTCAAGATACCATGGCAAGAAACTGCTTTGAGACATTGATGTAGAGACATTAAAAGGTCATCATATTAAATCTGCACCACCTCACAAATCACCTCTGTTCTCTATATTTTTCTGTGTTTCCTTATCATCGCCATGTGCTGTAGACACATATATAAATTTATTTTTAAATTTAAATTAATATAAAGCAAGGCATTCTAATCCAGTAAATTTATTCAAACTACTACAAAAAATGCCCTCTCTCTCATTTTAGTTCTTAATTCTTCCAATTAAAAATTACCCTTACGTAATGTGGGATAAATTGGCCAAATTCCATCTTATTGAATTCCATCTATTCCTGAGTTTGGTTGGTTGCTTTTTTTATTGTTTCAATACATTACCAAAAATTATTTTCTACTCCTAGAAAGTAGTGCATTTTACAGTGCATAGTATGTATTCACTGCAAATATATATTCAGGATCTCTGGAGTCCTAACAATGTTATGTGGTCTGACAACTGCATCATTGCTGCTACAACACGTAAGAGAAAACAAACAAGAAGAATACACAAGCATTAAAAAATCTGATATATTTTCATTCTAATGTAATGAAAAGATGTTACAGTTGCCTTGAATATTCTAGTATATTGCTTATACATAAAAAGAAAGCAATATTCTTTTATATCAGAATAAAACTCACAGTTGTGATAAAGTCTACAAAAGCTTGTTAACTGTACAGAATAATAAATATTAAACCAAGATCTCATATTATTTTGCTATGCTCTAATGACAGGAGTAGAGATTTTAAAATGTCAAACACCCAATTTGGTTTTTATGCCTTTGGAAGCCCATCACAGCATACCTTATGCTCTTCTATTTGGCGCTTTAAGTCCTCTAGATCTGGACCTAAGGGCTCCAAATCAGTTTTCTTTGTCCTTTCCTCTGTTTTTGTCAGCCATTCAGCTAGCTGGGCTAGCTGCTGATTCTGCAGATCCATTAGGACTTTGTGTAAACTGTAAAACAAATAAAAAATAATTTAAATTTATAAATTAAGAAAACAACAAGCGGAAACATCTGCCCCATATACTAACAGATTTTCACAAGGTTACATTTGAAGGCAGAATAGAAATATATGCTTTTGAATAGATGCTTTGTTTGAGGGGGAACAGGCTCCCCAGGGCAGTGATTCCAGCCCCAGCCTGAGAGAGCTGCAGAAGTGTTTGGGGAATTCTCTCAGGCACTGGGGGTGACTGTTGGGGTGTCTGTGCAGGGCCACGAGTTGGACTTGATGATCCCGATGGGTCCCTTCCAACACAGCAAATTCTATAGAGGAGGTAATTGAAACTTTTTGGAAATAGTTCTGATTTAGACAAACTGTTTTGAAGCTTTTTCTTTAGGAACTGATTACATCATATAATATTCTATCTGTTAAAGCTTTGTATTCCAGTTGCATTTCTATTAGATTTGGAGTTCAAAATTTCTACACTCTCTTTTTTTAAAGCTTGTTTTGCCCACTACAAGTATTTTGAAAACTGCTCAAACAACTGATCTTACCAGGCTTCCTCTAATTTTAGGATATTAAATAGAAAAAATATTATATTTTCAGTTATTCAATGGAAAATACTCTGAAATTTTACCAGGAAATACTTCAGTTTTGCCTAATCAAATTGCATATATAGATCCAAAATGATCCGGCCAAAAATCCATGACAAATTTCCACTTCGACTTTCCTCTTCAGAAATTCTCGAAACTCTCCTAAACAAAACCTTCATCAACAGCATTTTTGGATTTCAGATTTGTATTTTTCTATCTTTTTTTTTTTTTTTTTTTTTTAAACCGGAAATTATATTTTAAAGATTTATTAAAACCACCAGAGGACTCATATAGTATTGTTTCCATCCTAATCTCTCTATTAATTACAGATAGAGTACAGAAGGATGATACCCTGTTTCACTAAAGCCCATGGTTTACAAGGGATTAGGGATCTTAGATCTCAGTCCTTCACTTTCAACTGTGCATTTTATTGTCTTGATGTTCTAAACTAAGCTATTATAAAGTACACTGCTTCATCCTGGAGATATTCCTCTTAGCATTAAATTAAATAAACTCTACAGAAAACCTGTTACAGTAAACTGAATTTAAGAAAAGGAAAATATGATGAAACAAATACTATACATAACATTGACATTATTCTGAAGTAAGGAGAATAAACTTAAAAATTAAGTAATCACAAAACATAATTACAGTTCATTCCTAAAGCAAAAGAATGCTTCTTTTTTCTTACCATTCACCAGGTATTTCCTTGCTTTCAAAATACTTTTATAAACATCTGATATGAGGGTTTAATATCTATTGATATACCTTAGGAGATTATAAAAACCTTTGTTTATAGTATGGCCTGAATAAGTTTCAAATTAAAAATAAATGAATTGAATGTGTTTTAAAAGTTGTTGAACTCCCCATAAATGAGTAAATTGCATTGTTTTTCTCTACAGTGACATATTTATCACTGAGATGCTTTACTATAGAGAATACTGTTTGGGAAAGGCCAGGAGGAAGAAATAAAAAAATAAAAAGACAGTTTTCCTTCAGCACAGCTACCGCACTGGTTATTCAAAGACTCAAATACTTTCAGTACATAGTGAATACATGAGAAATTCAATCTGGGCTGCTTTTACACAAAAGCATTTTTATGTTCCAAACTTCCTTTGACATTCTGACCTCCTAAATCACTTTTTATAGGACCGTTTCATTTTTTATAGCATATTTATCAGTATATCTTCCTCCTGTCCTTGTTTATAACTTGCTTTTGTTTTCCTTGTGCTGTAAAGTGTGGTACCCTTTTTCACAATTCCTATTACCATTACAGAGGTCAGACAGTCTTGCTGTTCTCATCTTCACAAAAACCATCCCTGGTTGGTTAAAAGTGTCACTTTTGCCTTAGGGACAAGATTACAGCAATCTGCTCAGAAGATTGTGCTTTAAATTGAAGTAGAAGATGGATACTGAGAGTTTAAATTATTTACAATAACCCAAAAATATATTCTATTGTGATAAGAAAACTTTTTATACTCATCCAGCCAGTTTCTTGAAACACAGTGGTTTGACCAAAAGGCCAGAATTCACTATATCTAGGTATATCACTCCTGAGAAATTTTCTCTTGCCCTATCCCAAATATCATTGAATTTATCACAGATTTCTTTTTTTTTATAGAAAATTAAATAGTAATGCAGCACTCTCTGTGAAGCCCTTATTATTTTATGTCTTCTACTGAACTCATTTTACCCAAACATAACCTGCTTTAGAAATCACTAGGCCACTCAATTCCCCAAGAAATGACCTACAGCTGCAGCTGGGAGATGGGTTTAACAACTGGTGTTAAAGGACATTTCAAGTAGAAAAAGTACCACTCAAAGACATAACGAGATGGCCAATAAAGTATGGCCAATAAAAACTCCCTACATAAAGAATCATAGATTTTTTTTCTGTCCAAAAATATATGAGAATTAGAACAAGTTAGGTTGAAACATCTGAAACCCAGAAACAATTTTATAGTCAAAGGGAGACAGAATAAAGGAAACATTCTCAGTACTCAGCAGCAAGCTGAAAAGAAAACAATTGTTTGGAATTGCTAAGAATATATGGGAAGAAAGAGAGTTATGTCATGCAATTGTTAAAAATCACAGTTCACTTTTTAATACAATAGGCAAACCATCAACTCCAAAAGGCAAGGTAGAACTGGAAAAAGCACAAAGAGGAGCAAGATGAATAACTGAATATGTTCAAGATATATTTATGAAGAAAGTAAGAAAATATAAATTTTATCCCTGTATCCCATAAACCAAATTACTCCCCTGTGGCATAATCACAAGCTCTTACATTTATGGAATTTCTTATCCCAGATGGCACTACATAAATCAAAATATCAAAATCAGATAAAGTAATAATAAAAATTTCCGAATATTATTGTGAATATTTAATAGACTATTTCTCTACTTCTACTTGTAACTCAACTTTAAACTATAGGCCTTGTACTTTTTAAAATAGTGTAATTTGCACTCCAATAAAAGTGAGGTAGGTGATGCAAACTGTGGCTAAAGTGTTATCTGTGTCCAAGTTGTTGGCATCTTCTGCTTTATGTGGCTTCCAGGCTACAAACAACATGCAAGGCTCAAAATCACTGCACATCAAATTTCAGGTTAAAACAGATACAAGATGGAGTTTTGTTTACAGTGAAGGAAAATCTCAACTGTTAGTCAAGTTCAGGATTGTTTCAGTCAAAATTAATTACTTAATTATTATATAACACCTAACATATTACTTACTTGCTTTGTTTTTCCATACTTGCTACCCTGAGACTTTCCCAACGAGAATTAAGTAGATTCATCTGTTCTTGGATTTCATTCTCTTCTTCATCTGAAAGTTTTCCAGTTGATAGAAGTTGACTTCCGACTTGCAAAACATTACCAACACGTCCTTGGTGAGCTGTTAACTCCATCATAAACCCCTGACAATTAAAAAAATTAAAAATAAAAAAAAAAAATCCAGTTTTGAGTCGCATTCTTTGAAATGAAAGAACACTATCACATCATTTTGCGAACGTGATTTTCAGCCTTGGTTTCAATCTTTTCAAACCCTCACCAAAACTTGTAACATAAACTGGAAATAAACACTTCCATTTTCTTCAAAGGGCAAAAAGCTGTTTAGTCTGGAGAAGGGGAGGCTGCAGGGTGACCTTACCGATCTCTGCCACTACCTGGAAGAAGGTTGCAAAGAGTGGGTATAGTAACAAATGATGGAATGAGAGGAAATGGCCTCAAATTGTAACAGAGGATGTTTAGATTGGATTTTAGGAAAAAAAAAAACGTCTCCACTGAATGTTCTCAAACATTGGAATGGGCTTCCAGGGAAGCAGTTGGGTCATCATCCTTAGATGTGCAGATGCAGCATTTATTAGGAGCATTTTGGGGTGGATTTGGCAATATTAGGTTAATGGTTGGACTTGAGGATCTTAAGGGTCTTTTCCAACTTAAACAATTTTATGACTCTAGGGCAGAGTCTCCAGTTTACATTCTCCAAATCAAAATTAATAAAAACAAGACAAATCCCCCCCCTAAAAAATCAAAGAGAATAGAATAAAATAAATAAATTTCAAAATATTAGTATAAACATATACCTCATGGGTGTGAAACTGTTCTTTAACAACTTCTACATCATTGGATATATCTCCTTGTGCTTGTAATGCATCTTCAGCAGAGAGAAGCCACGTGAGCACTTCTTCTAAAGCAGTTTGGTAGTTTTCAAGATCTCCAGCCCCCATCCGCACGGTGCTAAATTTCTTTTCTTCAACACTTGCTAACACCTGATCAAAACCAAAATTGTAAGAGCAAAGAAAATGGCACCTGCTTAGACAGTTCTACAGAGGAATAAATGGAAAACAATGTATTATTAAAAAAAAAAAAAAAAAAAACAGATGGTCAATACATGGACGTACTTTGCAATACAAAATCAGTTAACTGACCAAGATCAGTTAAGATTTAGGGAAATAAAAAAATCTTATATTTTAATTAGATATTTCACACTGTTATTCAAAATCCCTATCAAGTGTTCTGAATAGTGAATAATGAGAATAATATTTACCACATATTTAGAGAGATATTTACCACAGAAGCTCATAAAATTATATACGCAAAAAAAGTAGCAAGTTACGTTCTGACTTTGCAGAAAATCTATGAAAAACATGACATTTAAAAATCTGAACCAACAAACCTTTACACTACATGCAATGCTAGGCTTGAGCAATCCACAGACACATATTTTGTGAAAACTGTTCTAGGAAGCTGGAAAAGCTCAAAAACTCATGCGAAATCATAACTTTTTAAAATCAAGCAGAAGTGTATTACTGTTGATTTCTCTTTTCTGCGAAGGCCAATCTTATAATTATTTTTTAGAAGCCAAATCTCTTTTGAGAACAGAAATTTCTGGTCTACTGCATAAAGTCAAGAGAAATCAACAAGTACTCATTGATTAGTGTAACAGTAGAAAACAAGGACAGAAGAGAAGAAAAAAATGTATTTGCTACAGAAGATACCATCCCATATGTTTTTCAAAAAGTTCTGAACAAGTTTAGCTAGTTTGTCAGGAATTTAATTTAAAAACAATCTATACATATAAATAAGGTTATGCTTCCATAAAAAAAACAAACAAACAAACAAAAAAAAAAAAACAAAAAAAAAACCCAAAAAAAACAAGGCACTTAATGTTTTTATACTTGGCAAGAATTGTTCCTACAGACAAATTTGTGCCAATAAAATGCTTAAAGCAGCTAATAAAGCCTTTCATTGCAGTTTAGAACTGAAAGTAAAGTTTATCATTAGAACCACAAGCAAGAACACAGCAGGCTCTGAGTTGGAAGGGACCCAGAGGATCATCAAGCCCAATTCTTACATGAATGGCCCATATGGGATTAGAGCTCAACCAAGTGAGCTGACTTCAGGGAGTGCAATGCTTGGAATGTAATAATTAAAAATTAAATTTCCAATCTTTACAACAACAGCTTCATTTAGGAATGCATAGATCTAATAATCACATGAAATTTATGCAGATCCCTAAATATGTGATAGGCTAGGTAAAAGTCATGACTATCACCGCTTGTGTGAGAAACACAACAGTCAGTAACTGAATCCTCATCAGGAAAAGCAGACTTGGAAATCTGATGAACTTTATAGAGTGGGTTGTTTTTGGGGTTTTTTTGTTTTGTTTTCTTTTTTTTTTTTTGGTTAAAAGGAAGTACTATATTAAAGAAATATAAATAATGAAGCAGAGAAAACGGTCACCATTTATCCCTTCAGCACAAATTAATTATTTACCTGTGTAATTCTAGATTTCAAACAATATACAATACAATAAGAAATTGCACCCAACCACATCGCATTTCTGCAGCAAGATATATTTTTCTCCACTGTGGAAAGGGATAACTTGATCAGTGCTTTTCACAGGTAGTAGTTTTTTTTTCTTTCCATAGCAATGCTTCATGGTATATATTCATATCTATTACAGTGTAAAAAAATGCTTTAACAGTTGACTGAGGTTAGGGATATCATTTTAGTATAGATCTGTGATGATCTATGTTGTCTGAATTTGTTTGAAAATTCTTAATCTGAAAATCCTTCTTTCTCTAGATCAGACAACCAATTGTCTCTCATGTGTCAAGTGTTTAACTAAGGACCCCCAACAACACTTTGTCTGAGGAACAGCTACTAAGTATAATTTTTCCTAATGATCAGCACTTTCTCTGCTTTCTCTCATGCTAACAAAAATATTATACAGAAGAGCACTGAAAAATCTTGGAATCATGACCTATGAAAAAAATGGTGCCTAGACTAAATTACTAAATTCAGATCTGTTGTAACATCTCAAAGAAGTATAAAAACCAAAAGATTCTTATAAAAATAGAAACGAAAAGAGTTTCTAGACAGGTATTTCAAATTGTGTTCTCAATCAAAAAAAAAAAAAAAAGAAAAAAAAGGGGAAAAAAGGGAAACAAAGGCTATTTTCTGTCATAACAGAAACAGAAAAAGACTAAGAGAAAAATACATAAGTATAGAATTCTAAAACTGTAACACTGTAAAATGTCTTCAAGGATAAAACACACTCCTTGGAGGCAACTGCTGTTTTTTGACTTGTCAAAAAAGACATATAAACATTGTTATATCTCATATCTACTCCTTCTGTCAGTGTTCTTTTCTCTCCAAAAGATAACTGGCCATCCTTGCTTATCTTGCATATTGAATGAAAACCAGGTATCAGATCAGTGGAATTAGCTGTAAATGGAACATGAAACACTTAGAAGGGGGCAACTACTGACCTAACACTTATGGCATAATCTTTGTATTAAAAACCAAAACCAAAGTAGCATTTCAAAGATCATTATACCCATTATTCACCCCTTAATAAATCCCAAATTTAAGTGTGCAGATCCTACAGTACTAAGAATATTTCTAAAATGAAATAATCCACATAAGACAAACAAAAATTGAAACCTCTGATACTTATAATTCACATTGGTAGGCAACCAAACAGCACAACCTGTGAGTGTTCTTGTTTATGAATTTATATGAAATCTCTTTGAAATTCCTAAGAAAGTAAGGAAAAATAGAATTTTAAGGTGTTGCATATACTACATGGATTGAACAGTTATTAATATGGATATCTAAGTTGTGATGGCTGTTTCTAACCATATTTTTTAAGAGAATAAAAAACAATGAGGACAGGCTGAAGCCAAATTGTTACAGCCATATAATGCTAGGAAGGTTATTCTTAGGGAAAAAAGTTGCCTAAATATGAATACAGTTTCATTCTTAAATCAAACTCTATTCTGAATAATGTATATAATGAGTATGCAACACAAACTTGATTGTTTTAGAGCAAAAAGAGTAATTTATTGAATAAAAACTTCAACAAAATCTCATTGAGGTGGTGCATCCCTCCCTCCTCGTTGGGCTGCACAATCATGTCAGAAATGCATGTGAGCCTTGGCCTTGAACTCATCACAAATATTATCTGTTCCCATGAACTTATCTTGGTTAACAAGCCAACTGTTTCTTAATGAACAGTCTCAGAAACTCATTTTTCTTGCCTAAACCATTGAAATAACCCGAGAAGAACAACAGTTTTGTTATCCAACCTGTAAAGAATTTACCGACCCAAATTGTAGCCAAGATGGAAAGTTACTATAACTAAAGGCCATTGTCTCGTGACCCTGGAAGCAGCAGTCCTAAATTGAGACCTGTTGAGCTCTCCAGGACCGTGGACAGCAGCCTCCCTCTGCGGGTGAGCCCACCCGGAGCCAGAGAACTCCCAGGTTTGCTGTACTTGGGAGAGTGCCGACCAACATCAGTGAAAACGGCATGAGAAATTTAAATATTTAATGAACACTGCAGCACATGTAGCTGGGAATCAGTCAGGCAGTCGCCTCCCAGACTGTTTTGAAAAATGATCAGACGCTTTTCACGTAACAATCAATCCTGGTTGTTCATATGGACTGATGTAAAAAGAAAAAATTGCTCAGGACCCATATGTTGTCCTCTAGACACTTTTTTTTTTACTTTACTTTCTGTTGCACATGGATGAATTATACCTAGATAAAACAATGGAAGTTTAATCTCTGTGCACCTCATCATCCTCTGCTTGGGCGTGGGGGCAGAAAGATCCCAGGGACCCTGAAGATTTAATTTAAAGTATAGTAAGTGAAAGTAAAAAATCCTCTGACCTTCAAAAGCTTGGAAAAAAATTAGCTATTTCTGGCAAATGTATTAATTATTTCACAGAATTTAAACCATGAGCTTGTAGCTCCTCCAAGGTGAGAAAATCAGGGGACAGTGTTCCTCACCTGTTATTGCATTATGTTCCTAAAGGGAGGAGAAGGATTAGTTGTGTTAGCAAATTCTCAAAGAATGTTTCTATTAATATAATATATATATATATATAATAAAGACTGATTCTGAGGTTTAGAAGTTAATTGGGTGTCTTTAGAAAGTAGTTTTCCAGGAAATCTATAGGGCTCATTCCAGCACTCTTATTTATATTATGTATTTCCTTACTTCTGCCTGTCCCATTGCTAATGATAAAGAATGTGGCTCTGGACATTTAAAGCTTTTAAACTCAAAGACATAAAATTTTAAAGAAACATTTTTTATTAAAGGCCAATTTCAGTTGAGAGTATCTTTCTCATTTTGAACACCCCCTTTGCAGGATTAGAGCCTCAGAAAATAATTCACATTATTCACTCTCAAACTATGCCTCCTATCATCTAAGAATGAAACCACTGCTTATTCTTTTGGTTCCTCCAACTTTCTCATTACAAAATCTATTTTATTTGTCTTTGTATTTCAAAATTATGACTGTTAAAATGCTACATGATAAAATGGTCTCTTCAACAATCAAGATTATGTTTTCTCAACAGATGAGTCATTTCTAGTAATAAAACTTATAAGATAAATTGGTTCAGACCACTTGTTATTATAACTATCAATTTCATTGTTCTAAATGAAACTAGCACTTCCATTTTATTAAGTATTTAAAAAAAATATCATTGTAAATTAATGTAGAGTAAGAAAGGTGGGCGGGTTTGTTTGGGTTTATTTTTTTGTTTGGCTTTATTTTTTGAGGGGGGGTTTGTTTTGTTTTAATGTTTTTTGCTTTTATTTTTTTCTATTTGTCAAAAAATCCACACAGGTTTGGCCTTATGATAAATCTGAAAAATTACAGGTGTTGCTTGCTCAATTGAGACAAGTTACATTTTTAGTACTTGATTTTCTCTGTGATTCTATTTCTACTGCATATGTTTCCACCTGGATGAATTGACCTGTCCTTGCAACTGCAGTTTTGAGATGCAGCAGATTATTAGGTCATTAAAAATCAATGGAGCTTAGGCAATGTATATGCTGAGGAGAAAAGGCAGGGCCAGGCAGTATTGATGAAAGTACATTCATTACAAAGGAAGGAAAAGGTTGGAACTATTGACGGGAAAGCAATAAAAGAAAATTAATTTTGTCGACTACTCTACACAGGTACAGCTGGTACAAATAAAGACTGAAAGAAACTAAGAATTTATTGGCATTAAAGCAAAACGTTGCACCTTGGGGACTCAAGTGGGGAAGTTAGCTTAAGACAACTTAAAGACAGTGAAAAAAACCTGCAATCAACTGGCTTGGGGAAGAGACTTAGACTGGAAATAGTGAGGACAGGTAAGATGGTGATCAGACTTAAGAGACAGGAATCAAAGCTGCCAGCTGCCCATAATGATCAAACATTCTAAAAAGTAGAAAACCTTTCTTTTCATTTTGAACACATGGTCAAGTGAGTCAGTGCTTTGCAGAAAGATTTTCCCCTTAGCTTTCTTTCTTCAACACACCTGTACTTGGAAAAATATCAAATAATGTTTTGCTTAGTAGCTACTTGACTCAAAGTGTCGCAAAACATGCTGCTTTCATAAAGTCTCCAGGGAAAACGTTCAGCCTCTGTTTATTTATGGGTTTTAATTTTGTTGAGTTTTGCTGCTTATAAAAATGAATTGCTGTTTGTAGCATTGCTGATGACAAGACACCAGTATTTGCCTTTCTAAGGAAAGCACTTCCTATTCAAGCAATTTTGAACCATGGCTTTGACCAGTCACTGACTCTGACTGAATTGAATTACTTTCACCATAAATCACCAAAATTGTGATTTCTTTCTGTTGAAAGGGCTCATCTACCCACCATTATTCAAACCTTCCCTTTCTTGATGACAGAGCTGGGCACATTTTAAGGGGAAGTGTATTTCAGGTGCTGTCATGTCACGCAGTAGACTGTGAGATCATTTGGCCTCTACATAATACATAAATTAGACCCCACTCTACAAAAAGAAAGGTGAAATTTTCACCTCAGGATAAGTTTTCAGTATTAACTAATGACTCTTCTCAGAACTCTCCAAGAGTGAATGGTAACTGGGCCCTGATGAAATACTACAGGTCAAGAAGCCTGGGGCCTTTTCCCAGTAGTGCTACCAACAATGTAACTCCAGACCAGCACATTCAGCTTATTTGAGTGTTTTGTACTGTCACATAGACACAGACAAAAAAAGGAAAAGGTAATTTTATCCACCAATGATGATCAGACCACCTCAAAATTTGAATTGTGGTCACAATAATTCAGTAGCATGAAAAATATGCAAGATTGAATAGACAATGGCCATGCTTATTTAATTTTAAAATGCAAATTCTAAATGTTGTAATGACTAAAATAGCAACCATTTTGAAGGAGACTGCTCTGAGAAAGACATTTAAAGGTCTTTAAAGATCTTTAACACCTCTTCTAACCTAAACCATTCTATGAAATGTTCTGTGTTCTAAATTGCATTATCAAAACCTCCATGTGGAGAAAAACTATTAAAAATATAAACAGAAAACCCGAATGGAAAGAGGTGAATCATTTCTTAGCTAAGAGAAATGCAAATAGATTGTCCAAAAATGTACTGAATTATTTTTTTGCATGTCATACAGGAGATTGAGATAGAAATACAGACTGCACCCCACTTCTCTCTGCCAACAGACAAATCAAGAAACAAATATCAAAAGGTATCCTGCTAAAATACAAATGGAGATTTCAAGATTAAGATTACAGAAATGCAGGCCAAAAGCAAAAAAAAAATATCTGGGTGTTTTTGTTTGTCTTGTTTTGTTTTTTCTATTTTCACATATATTTTATAGTGAATTCTACAGCCTTATAGTTCAAAAAACTATGAAAATGTATAAATGTGGTTCTATCATTCTGGAAGAAAAAGTAGCCTTCTCTTTTCAGCATCCCATTCAGTTCTTATTTCTTCCTTTTCTTTCTCCCTATTCTCTCTCCTGCCATTGCTGTCAGCAAAATCTGTGTTATCCCATAGCATAAAAGACATTCCCATTTTCTCAATAAAAATATTTAACTTCAAAACTCTTTTTAATGTTTTCACATAGTGCAATATCAAAATGCCTTCAAAAGCATCAACAGCCTCAGCAATTAACTTCAACAAGATACACGTCTAAGATATTTTTTTCTTTTGAGAAATAAAGATTCTGAAGCAAGAGCCAATTAGTGGATATACTACACAGATTGTGTGAAGCTGAGGTTGAGATCCTGGAGATTTCAGAGTATTCAACAGCATTTGTTGAATTGTGCTATTAGAGTTGGAAGGAATTATTAAAATAGGTGGTTTTGCAATGTCATCTAAAATCTCAGTAGTGAAATTTGCTTGAAGATGAATATCCCATTCATGGCTCTTATGCAGTTTATCCATTTTCTATTTAAACTTTCCCAAAATGTATTTTAGCTTCTATTAAAGGAGTTCTTATTCTTCAATGGAAACCACTGCAATGAATATGTTTTCAATTTAAAATTAAAAACCAACCAAAAGGTTGTTACAGAAAATGATCAAGTAATTTAATATTTGGGTATTTTTTAATAATTCTGTAGTGTAACTACCTTTCTTGTAGCTACATGCTCTGAATAATAAATCAAAAGCTGTGAATAAGTCAAAATTATAACCAATCATATCACAAAGGGGTTTTTCCTCCTCTTCAGAATGAAGAGCTTCAGATTTATAAATTGGATATTAATACAGAAAATACTAGAATACTTCCAAAAGATAAGAATGGGAACTAGGAAGAAGCCCTTCTGGAATACTGAAAGCTATTTAGAAAACTTTCTTAAATGCTTACAGGGAGCAGTAAATGGATAGAAGAACAGGATAAAAATCTATTGAAGACTTTCAAATAAAAAGATACCATCTCCAGGTCAAGAAATTTCTGAGCCACAAATCAGTGGAGAATGAGTCAGTGAGAATACTCACATGTAGTCAGATCCAATTACTGAAGAGCTGGGCATGAACCAGTAAGTTACAAGCTTCTAAATTCCCATTATAGAGACAATGTAAAACTAATATGTAGCTTTGTAGATGCAAAATTCCTAACAGACACTAATAATTCTGAAATTGTCAACTTAAAACATACATTATAAATGTGCTGTTTCAAAACCATATTCTTATCTTTACTTTTTCTTTCTTTTCAATACTTGTTTTCATCTTCCCCTTTCCCCTTTGCTTTGTTAGTTGAGATCTAGTGAAACACAATTTCTTAATTCTGGCATTGCACACTTGTTGAGATTCATTTATTTATTTACTCATACTATATTCTTCTAGAAATAAATTAACTATTTTTGCTCTTTGAATAATTACCAGAAGGTTGAAACAGAATCTCTAAATATTTTATCAAATACTTTTTCCTGATATTGCTGATGTGGCAGAAAATAATTATAGGTGCCTTACAGGTTAAATCTTTCCAAGCAATATTATTCTTCCCCATATCATATATACATGTACTCATATTCACTAAAATATAATGCATGGCTCTAAGCTGTAGGTATTAAATAGCATATTCATTACAGTTGCCATCATGTATATTCACAGAGAGGGAAGGAAAAAAAAAAATAAACCAAGAACAAGGCTAAAGAGTGAAAGAAGAAGTAAAAACAGAAAATTAGGAGGCTGAAGATGAATGAGATAAAACTTGGTTTAAGCTCTCATTGCAGAAGAGAGAACTAAGAAGGGACAGGAGTACCATGAAAAAACTAGAAGCAGCAAAATATGGCATGGCATAACAGAGAGAGTATTTCCTTGGTGACATGGAGAAGACACAAGAGCACTGTGATTAAGAGTGTGAATAGAAGTAAATGAGATCAGAGAAATACTGAAGGTAATTTTTAGGACCAAAGATATTGGACAGGAAATGAATGTATTCTGGAAGTGAGTAGTTGAATATAAATAGCCTAGAGGACACTTTGTAAAAGGTAATCTCTACTGAACAAAATGGCATTGAAGGGCTGGAGCAGCATACAACACACACTGTGCTGTGTAATTGTATTTTGTAATTCATTTGGCAAATGAAATTCAAGTGGGAAAACCTATGCAAACATGTAGTCATTTATTGTTATCATACCTCAATACCTTTCAGAATGGACAAAATGTAGAATCTTTGTTTTTTGTTCCCATTGTTAAATTCAAAGTTAGGAAGTCCCTCATCTCACTGACGGTCTTTGACTTGCATCTCAATTTGCTGCTCTCTGTACGTGATGCTCCTGACATAATTATGGTGGGATTTATTTTATTTTATAAAGCAATCTTTAGAACTTACCTCCCCCTTTCTCCCTTTTCTAGTTTATGTTTTTTGTTTGGTTTTGACAGACAACAAAATTCTTTTTAAAATTCTTTTGTTGGTACTCCAGGAGCATTGTATTAGAATACAAAATAGAGAAAAATCAATATTAGATTTGCTTGGTTTTTGGAAAAAAAAAAAAAAAAAACAAACAAAAAAGGAAACAAAAAAAAACTCCACAGAACTAAAATTGATATGTGTTGTCCACCAAACAAAGCATAAACCACTTCAAACTACTAGACAGAGACCTCTCAAAAGGAAAGTTAGGAAAATGTTTTACTTATAGAGTGAAGAAATATCAACCTTAGTATGCAAGAATTGGCAATTCAGAAGCTGATACAAACAATATACTGGACCAATAGATCTTAAGCCAATTGTGATTTTGTTCAAATGAAGATAAAAAGCACTTTTGGTAGAAGTTGCAAATATTGTTATGTTAGATAGGATGTGAGTATTAAAAAGAAATCTGTAAAGATTACAGCAGAAATAAAGAAGGTAGGAACACATAAACCTGGAACATGGCCTACATAAGCATCAAACATAAAACTTGCATAAAATACTTTCCCATGTCTATGATTTTTGTGGTTTCAGCCTCCTCTAAACACACATATATTTATATATTAATGGGAGCTAGGCTTTAACTTAAACCAGATTTTTATTCTTATTCATGCTTAAGAGGTAAGCTTTTTTTTTTTTTTTTAATACTTTCCAAATTACTTGCAAAAAGTTCTTATAACTACTTCCATAAAAGATTGCTACTGTTTTCAAGTAATCACTTTGTATTTTTGGGGGGAAAATTCCATTTTGGACTCTTTTAAAACATATATCTATTTTTTAAAGTTTGATACCTCACTACATGATTCACAGTTTACTTAAATGACTGTTTCTGCTTTAATGACATCCCTATGAAACAATTAAACTTTCCTTTTTAATTTTTAAGAGTTATTTATTACATCAAAATGTATTTCTTTGCTACACCTTAATTAAGTCCAAACAAAACAAATGCCTTCTCAACAAACACCATGTTGTTCCATACAATTTTTATATTTTTGAAGTTTGGTTTATTTTTGCTATGTGTTATTCTTTCAGGACCGGAATTTTAAAATAAATTTTCAACATCTAAAAAATTGTTTGTTACCCTCCACCCTAAATCTACCTTTCCTACAAAACTTAGTATTTATTCCTTTTTTTCCCTTAGCTCACGGATTACCACAGGCTAACACACCTGTATTCACAGTATTGAATAAAATAATTATAAATCTTAGAAAATTATAAAGCAAAATTCTTTAATACTGCTGTATGTAGAGACATATACCTTTGCTGCAGGAAATAAACATAGAAAATCTAAGAATATTTTCTTTTCTATACTTGGATATAAAATCTGTACATGCAGACCAAAACTAAAAAATGCACTTTGCAGTATTTTAGAGGGAGAGTGTTCTACACAAGCATTACAAGGCACAGCTTCTATTGTATCAATAGAATGAAAGAAAGATATCAGGATTTTCATGATCAGTAGAGATCAGCAATGCAGCCTTCAAAGGTCACTGCTTCAGGCAAACATGCAGATCTCTCTGCCATACAAACGTGAACTGACAAACAACCCACAGCACTTCCTACAGAGCCTGAAAACAGACAACTCCAATGGAATGGTTAAATACAACAGGCAGAAGGAAAAATGGTTATCTGCTTTCTCATGGAGAAATGATTTGGGCTTCTCAAAATCAATAGAACCATTTGTAACAAATGGTTCTAGCAAAAAATATGCTAGATTTTACAATGAAGAATATTACATGCACCTGGGGGCATAAAAGTTTTTCCACAGAGGTCTTAACACTTTCTACAGGAGTAAAACACAAAGGTATTTCCTCAAAGTTACAGCTACACTTGGGCATTTTAAGGGCACAGTGCAGATTCTGCACACATTTTTAAAAGCCATCCTTATTTAAAGCCCTCATCAGTTTTATTTTAGCTGTATAGAATTCAACCACGTGATGGTGCAAGATAGGACAGAAAATTTAAAAGTATTGTAATTAAGACTCAATTACTTTTAATTGGAAAATAAAATGCTAAACGTATTCATAATAAACATATATGTTTAACCACCATATGTTTCAGAGGTAATCCTCTGAAAGCCACTGTATGTTAAAGTGAGTGTATCCTGTTCACTGCAGAGAAAGTCAGAGAAATAGGATGAAACTGTTGGGGCCAAGGGAGCTTCTCTCATTGATGAGAGCCAGCAAAGCCATTGAATAAGGAGGCTCTAAACTAAACTTTCTCTCCTGTTCATGAGAACAGGAGTAAAATGTGCTGCTGCTGCTACATCAATATTGCAGAATTTCTTTGGATTATGGGTTTGGGGTTTTTTTCTCATGTTGTTAATAATCCTCAAAGGGACACACAAAAAAATTATTAGATTAGCATCTAACCAGACAATTCATCTTTGATTCATTTTTAATTTTACTAATGTCAAATCTAGATAAATTAATAAGTAAGAAAAATTCTTAATAAACTCAGTTTTAAAATAAAGGTATACTATCTAAAATTATGAAGCAAGACTTCATACTACTGAAAAGTTCACATGCTATACAGAGATGAGCAAAATTTTAACAATAATGCTGTTTGTAATGATACTATAATTTTGTCTCTAGAAAATTACTTTAAATTGCTTTTATGTGTTAAAGTGTCCTGTTGATTTGAGAAGTTTTTTCAAAAGATGAGTTCTGTTTTTTTTTTTTTTTGCATTTCAGAGGTTTTAATAGGTGTAATGATAGAGTGCAAAGAGTTCATTGCTTGCTTTCTGAATCTCAGACTAAATTTACTTTTTTTGTGTGCATTAAGTGAAAGGCCTTTCTTAAGTGTTTGAAATGGGGATGTATAAGTACTTCAAATTGTCCCAACCCTCAAATTACTTCAATTTTAGTCCTCAGATTAGGAAAAATGAACACCAATCTCTTTACTGTCTCAGACATTTTTCACAGAAATCCTTTCTTTCAGATTTCTGTAGCTTCTGGGAAGCAAGGGCCCCCAGAAAAAGAATGTAAACAATTGTTATCAGCTGCTGTGAAATGCAATAGGATGCACCTGTGATTGGTTCATGTTCCCATGTTTATAATTAAGGGCCAATCACAGGAGCAAGCTGGGGACAGAGTCCCTGGACACAACTTTGTTATGGATTCTTTCCTTCTTTCTATTCTTAGCTTAGGAAGCCTCTGCAACTTCTCTCTTTATTCTATTTAGTATAGTCATTATGTATTATATATCATATATCAATAAATCCAGCCTTCTGATCAAGAAACAAGATTCACGTCATTCTCTCACCATGGAGACCTTCAACAGGTCGCTGTAATAGTTTACCAGTAAGGATTTTCATCAACATCATCTCCTTTGTTTTATCTAGCCATTCCTTTGCATCAAATCCACTGCTGTTACAAGAAATTCTGCACTGTTGCCTAAAATCTACAGACCCAAAGGGAGATTCTAATTTAATAATGTACTATTTTACATATTGTGGATATAAAAAATAAAATGTTCACAGTAAATGAATATGTGTCCTTATTTGCTGTATCTACATCCATCTTTAATAAACCTTACACATACTTTATGTTCAAGAGATTCAGTGGTACAAAATTACTTAAAAGAACATTTTAAAATGTTATCCTATATATCTTATTGTAGGCCTTGAACATTAAGCTATTTAGCAACCATAAAATAAAAGTTCTTTTCCAAAATGAGAGGCCAAAACAGTTGAAACGGCAAAATTCAGTGAAATTAAATGAATGCTCTCACTCATATTAATAAGGTTTTAAAATTTGGCAAGACCAGATTTTCAGTGCAAGTTAGAACTTTCAAAACAGACTTTTCTAAAAAAAAAAGCAGCTGTATCACTATCCAAATTTGAAATTAAGAAACTCTTGTTTCTTGTTAAGTGTACTTTTCAAAAAAAAAAAAAAAAAAAAAAAACAAAACCACAAAAACCACCCACAAAAACAACAAAAAAAATCCCCAAAGAGACGGAATTTAAAATAGCACTGAAGCTAGCTAAAAATGCCTAAAGAGAACCTGTAATAAAAAGACAGTCTAGGTAAAAGTGTGTTGCTGAAAGTATGTACAGTTGTCTTTTCAAAAACACATTCACCAATAATGTAATCAGGAAATGACTGGTATAACATTTCCACATTTCTATTAGGAAAAAAATTTTACAGAAACCTTCCACTTGAATGCAAATCAAGTTTAATTATTAGAAAATGGGGTTTTTCTTAAATATTGCCAACCAGTTATAAGTACACTCATGATTATGACATTGTCAATTTATTTAGTTACTGGATTCAATCTGAGTACACAGCAGATATATTTTATCTAGGAATTTTAACTTTATGAGAAATGCGTTACCCTTTCTTATCAGTCAGTAAGGAATAGACTAACAGATCACATGGGAAATTCCATGTTGCATTTCCAGTACCCCTTGTTCAACAAGCTTTACAGCTACTTTAAGGAAAAAACTATAGTTGATAAAAATAAAGGTTTCTCTTATATTTTTTTTTAATAAAGGTTTCTCTCGTATGTTTAAGGTCAATGAAAAGCAAAAGTAAAAAAAAGAGAAAAGTCAGAAGTAATCACTTTTTATGACAAACTAAAGAATTTTCATTACCCATTAGAGGTGGAAAACCCCCACTTTCATTAATGAATGTGAACAGGAACATGCACAGGGATTTAGAGAGCTGTGCAAAGATGTTTGGAGCAGAGGCAGCTGAAAGCCTGAAATTGCACTTCTGAGCTCCTGGGCTGATTCCTGCCACATGCCAGCTACAAGCAGCTGGGACTGGTTGTACGTTTTGCTAACAAATGGTCTAGACATGGTTTAGCATGCTCTAAATCCTGCCATTATTGAAGAGGCAGAAGAAAGAAGCACTCCTGGTGAGGCTCATCATGAGTTGTGCTTCTGCCTAGAGACTGTTTGGACTGGAAAAGCTGCAGTCTCATGGCTATGCAAAGATCACCTGCTGACTAAAAGAGGCATCCTGAAAAGAATTTGTGTCAGGGAAGAGAATGGGATTTGGAAATAAGGTGGAAAAGATGCTGACTAAAGGAAAGATCCTGTAGATCAGAGAATTATAGAATATATGAGATCGGGATGGATTGGTTCCTGCTCCTCACAGGGTAACATAAATTATATGACTAGAAACAACATCCAGGCTCTGCTTGAACTCTTACAGGCTATGACCATGTCACTGACCATCCTCTCAGTGAACAGCCCTTTCCTAATGTCCACTCTGAACTTCCCCTGATGCAGCTTCATAGCATTTCCTCCTGTGCTGTTGCTGGTCAAGAGACAGATGTGTGGAGACAAGTAGCAGGTGATGCCTAAGAATTTTGGGCAGTGCTATCCAACATCTGTGAATGCAAAGCAGTAGCAGAGCTCAACCTGACAGCTGGACCAGCAGCAACCTCTCTGCCCCAGCAAGGAAGTTGAAACCTCATGAGCTCAGTGTGGGGGAAAACAAATGAATGAGTGTGTGAAATAAAGTAGACTAAAAGCTCTGATATATTGCAAACTAGAACCACTACAAGTTATCGCTTTACCCGTAAGAGTACTAACATTTTTGACAACAAAGCCTCTCAAAAAAGAATCTACAGTAAACATTCAAACAAAACAAAACCAAAAAAAACCCACAAGAAACAAAAACAACCAAACAAAAACAAACCACACACACAAAATGAGTTAGAACTGCTGCTGGTGGCTACACACAAAGCAGTGACAGGAAACAACTGTCATCCTGACAGACCTCCAGGCTCAGACAAGAAGCCATCTATTTTCCAGACTGTTATTGAAACTATAAAACATATATAAACACACTTGAAAATATCTGCTTCATCATTTTTCAAACTGTTCCTTGAACACATGGCATCCAGGAGAGCTCCCTAAGAAATCCAGAAGACTTGCACTTAGCTTGATTTTTCCATCTCTGCTTGTTCTGACCTCTGATGGCAAATTTTGCTATTTTATTATGCCTAGCCTGAACTATAGGGATTTTATTTAGCTCTACTAAAACAGTTCATAGCTTTCTGAAAGTTTCTATTTAAATGAGAATAACACCTGAGACTATCATTATACTCATTGCCTGTGGTGGTTTGACCAGGAAGGAGTGGGAATTCTGGGATGCTGTGGTCAAACCAATGGGTGCTCAGATTTTGATGTTGGCGCCTGATGTGGCCAGTGGGGTTTGGACACACCTCTGAGAACACACAGGGGTTAAAAACCAGAGCTTCGGCCCTGGGAGTTTCTCATGGGACTTCGAGGGACGGAGGTCGGACCTCCCTCCCCCGTCCAGCCGCTGCTGCTGGCCAGGGGAGGGGCAGCCATGTGGTAGGCCTGGGCCTGGACAGACATGGGGGTGAGGAGGCCCTTGAGGATGGAAGGGTGGAAGAGCCCCAAGAGACAGCCATCGGGCAGCCATCCCCCACCAGGGGAGAGAGAGAGGAGAGCCGGTGTCTGAATTTGATAGCGGCCGGCCCAGGAGGAAAAGGGGGGAATGCAGCGAGGAGGGGCCGGCCGGAGCAGCAGCGAGTGTGGGAGTGCCGGAGCTCTGGGACAGGCAGAGACTGAATTTTTTAAATTTCATGATTGGGACCTCGCAAAAATGCTGATCCTCCTCGGAGCTGAATAAGAAGAAAGATAGGAAATGAAAAAAACCAAGAACTAGGCCCAAGGGATGTGGAGAAGACTGGCTGAGTGGGGAGAGATGATTGGAGTGGCCTTTTGGCTGGACTTTTCTTGTGTAGCCATAGACTCAGTTTTATTCCTGTGACACAGAGACTGCACTTAGGGGGAGGCAGTGCCTCAGAACCAGGAGGGTTCATTGTGGGGACCCCTCGGCCCCAGGGGGTTGGAAAAAAATGGGGGGGGGCAGATGTCCCAAAGCAGAGAACGTGCCTTTTTGGAGTGAGACAAGGCATCCTTAAAAGACAACCCTAAAAGCAGCTCTGGTCCATGCACAGTGGTGAGAGCACTGAGCATGGAAGGAAGATGTCACAAGCGGCAAAAGGACTTTCCGGGTGGTGCCGAGTGACATGGAAGCACACGAGGTTTCAGCGTGTTTCCAGGGAAAGCCTATGGTGCAAGAAGGACTCCTCTCCTCTTCATGGACTGAAGTTTGAATATCCTAAAGGGTGGTGCCAGACTGGGCAGTTTGGTGATTTGGGGCAATGTATCGGATTGGGAAATTTTGGTGGTGGGGAGGAGGAAAGTGCTTTTTTCTAAGGTTTTCAATTTTTTTCCCTTATAGGTTTTTCCTTCTTTTCTTGTAGTTTAGGTAATAAAGTTTTCTTTATGTTTAAGCTGGAGCCTGCTTTGCTTATTCCTGGTCACATCTCACAGCAGACACCAGGGAGAGGGTATTCTCATGGGGGCACTGGCTCTGTGCCAGGCCCAAACCATGACATTGCCCAAATTATATCCATCATGATCTAGTGACTAAATGTTCAGATAATTCAGTATTTCTGCAGTTTCCCAAATTCCACTTTAAATTATGCCACAAATCTCTCCAATGCTGACACAGTGGGATATTCTATGTGATAAATATCTTACATTAAAAATACTACCAAAAATTTGGAACTAAACTTCTATTTGTCTGTATTTAACTGTCTTCTGACGCCTCTCCAAAAGAGGACTACACCATAAGGTAAACAGGACAGCATTAAGATCACAGCTTCTAAGTAAAAGAAATATCTGGTTTAGTACAAAGGAGAGCAATAAAGCAATCCTGTGATGCTGTACCATCTGTAAATTCTGTGGCACAGATGAATCCTGAAGAGTCCCAGAAAGGAGGTCTCACAGCAGTTTTAAAGAAGTTAAATTGTTGGCAGGAAACCAAGAGTGAGGCAAATTAAGGGTCTAGAAAACCACCATTCTCAAGGGCAAGACTGCCAGAAGGGTTCTGTGCTGTGGGAATAAATTCAATTTAATTTTATAAGGAGCTTTTAGTGACTTTTCAAGTTAATTATTATAGGTATGAACTGACTGACAAAGTGCAACTGGGTAAGATTCACATTAAAAAAATCCAGAAAACAAGAAAACTGCATTACAATACTTCTGGAAAACACAAGTAATGATTGGATGGTTAGGAGTTTCTCAGAAAATAATAAAGACAAGGTTGAAGCCTGAGGTGAAGCCCCTAATTCTTAGGACCCAAATCACATCATGATGGGCTAGCAAATATGGTCCCTATTTACCACTACTTCATCTCAAATTATTTCAATTCAAACACACTGAAGCTTGTCAGTTTGAAGTTTAAACAGTAATTCTGCACACAAGCCACACTTCATACAATGTGGAATGAAGAAAACATAACTCCTGCAAAAAGAACAAAAATCAACAATCATAGAGATCAATGGGCTTGATTTTGAATAGATAATTTAAGGCAGCCAAACTCACAGACTCACCTTTCTGACAGGACCTGTCAGAAGCTCATTTACAGAAGCACCAGTCTCAAAATACTCACAGATTTTGTTCATCCCCATTTTTTCAATGCTTATCTTTTCAGCACTGTTTTTTTCAATAGGAATAGAGGTTGCCCTCACTCAGTTTCCAGGTGACACCGAGTTAGGTTGGCATATTGATCTGCTGGAGGGTGGAAAGCCCTGCAGAGGGATCTGGACAGGCTGATTGATGGGCCAATTGAATGAGGTTTAACAGGCCAAAGTGCCAAGTTCTGCACCTGGGTTACAACAACCCCAGGAAAGTCTTGAGGCTTGGGACAGAGTGGCTGGAAAGGTGCCTGGAGGAAAAGGAGCTGGGGGTGCTGGTCAGCAGCAGCTGGACATGATCCAGGTGTGCCCAGGGAGCCAGGTGTGCCCAATGGCACCTGGCCTGGATCAGCAATAGTGTGGCAGCAGGACCAGGGCAGGGATTGTCCCCCTGTGCTCGGCACTGGTGAGGCCACACCTCAAATCCTGTGTCCAGTTTGGGGCCTCTAACTGCAGGAAAGGCACTGAGGGGCTGGAGTGAGTGCAGAGCAGGGCAGCAGAGCTGGGGAAGGGTCTGGAGCACAGGACTGATGAGGAGCAGCTGAGGGAGCTGGGGGTGTTTGGCCTGGAGAAAAGGAGGCTTGGGGGAAAACTTGGGGACCTTATTGCTTTCTCCAACAATTTGAAGAGAGTTTGTAGTGAGGTGAAGGTTGGCCTCTTCTACATAACAAGTGATAGAAGAGGAGGAAATGGCTTCAAGTTGTGCCAGGAGAGGTTCAGATTGGACAATGGGAAAAATTTTGTCACTGTAAGGGTTATCAAGCACTGGAACAGTTTGCCTAGAGAAGTGGTAGAGTCACCACCCCCAAGGAATTTAAAAGACCTGTAGAACAAGTAAAAATGGAAGCAGTGAGATAGGAGATTTTCCAGGGATCAATACTAGGAACAGATCTTATAAACCAAAATGTAAAGTAAACATAGCATTCTTCTTGGTCAGGTGTTCAATGAGATAAATCAATAACACAAACCCCAGTGCTTTCAAAAATATAAACAGAAGACAATGAGTAGTTTTAAATTAGGATTTTGAAATGTTTCAGAAAATTACTCGAGGATCCTTTTATTTGTACATTAAGCTGGATATTTCTAAGTGAAGCCTTATTACAAGAACACATACAAGACAAAATACAGACCTGCAAATTCAGGCAAGCCTTCTGTAATTGTCAAGCACTAACTGGCATATAAAAACTGAAAACATAAATATTTTCTGTTGGACCTTTTTTAGTGTTCATTCAGGAAATTCAAGGATTCAGGTTTGAGAAGTAGAGTCTTGTTCCAAGAGCTTCATGAGTTTATGAAAACTGTCTAAGTAAACGAGGTAAAGGAGGAAAACCTTTCTTGAATTTTAGCAGAAAAACTGTTATTCATGTTACCTCTGGCATTTGAAAATGTTTCACTGGTTCAACCAGAAGTGGTGAAGCAATTCTGGCTGAATAAGTCACTGAGTGAACAGGTTTGCAGAGCAATGATTGCCCTTGAATTTGAAGAATGTCACAGTTAAAAAAAAGCAAAACTTGTTCTGGCCACAATTTGCACAATGGAAATACTTGCAAGGTCTTGCAAGTACCCTCCTGAGTGACAGAGAAAGAATTCAGAAAGGAAGGGTGAATTTGAAGGCACATGAGTTGTGAAGCTACTAGGAAGAGTGAACATGAGGAAAGAGAAATGAGGTGAAATGTGACATAAAAGAAAAGACAAGGGTAGAAGATAGAAGAGAAAGAACTTTGACAAATGATGGTGTGAAAGGAAATGTTATTCCTTCTTGCCAATATGGAGCACAGAGAATCACAATTCATCTCTCTCACAATTTCTGACAACTGACATACAAAGCAAATGTATGCCATGTATCAAAAGCCATATTTGGTCAAATTTGAAGGATCATGATCAAAATCTTTGGAAAGAGGCCTTATTTAATTATGACTGTTTTGGGGAAATTATAATATTCAAGTCCTATAAGCAGAAACTTTGCAGAGATTGAGAAAAAAAGAATGATTCCATGATTTTAACAAAAGACCAAAATACTTAGTGAAAATTGCTTCTCTATGACAGCACCAAAAATACCATGGAAATTGGCAGGCAACAGTCAACTAAATCTAATAAACCTTTCTTTGATAACTAGATGGAAATTAAAGTCACCTTCTTAAACTTTACAAAATCCAAGAAAAATAAGTTTAATTTCTCCTGATTTCTTTATTGTAGTCCCCTAGAGAATTAGATTTTCCTGAAAAGCTTAAGGCAACTGCATTTTTTACAAAGGTATCCAAAAATCATAATATAGTTGGCAGAAAATTGAAATGCTACTAAGAAATGAAAAGGAAATAATATTTTTTTTATTTAGTTAAAATAGATGGGATTAAGTTATACCTGCTCCATGTATCTGGAGAAAACATTATGAGCCACTATTTAACCAGCATTATAAACTTGCTTTAACAGGTAAACAACAGCTCTTCTTTAAGAATTACATAGCTGAAGGCAAAAAAACCCCAAACCACTGACTAATAAATCTATGTATTGATTTGGGATCTTAATTATTATATGTATAATTCAAGTTTATCTTGATTATAATGAGAATTTGCTTGGTGGCTTTCCCAAAGGAATCTTAAGTAAATGCTTTCCATTTGTTAATATCTGTTGTGGCTGTAGCACAATTTGGCTCAGATTCTGGTTATGTCTTCAGCTCCTGCCATATTGGTAGAATTATAATATATTGTATTAATTCTTGCATGAAGGTGTAGTAGATTAAGCTTCCAAATTCAAGAAGAAGAGATCTGAAAACTGGAATGCAAGATGAGGACTGGATAATCAAATTATATCTTAGTAAATTTCAGCAACCATGCTTTGTGTAGAAATGACTTCATTTATTTCAGTTTATACATTACTTTTGATGGTGGAGGTGCTGAAAAAACCTGCAAGTGATCACAATAAAAGTACCTGAAGAAAAAGAAAAAAAATCTATCCTGTATAATAACTTTTCATTACTCTAAAATATCTGTATAGTGTCTAAGTAGAACAGTTAAAATTGCTTTAACCATCTTGTTTCAAAGCTGTGTGACTCATCACTGCAACACATTTGATGTTAGAGTAATGTAGGCAGGACTCATATTTGTGTGCACAGGCTTTCTGTCCTGGAGTATTTAAAAGAAGTCATTATTCAATAAAAAACCTGTCACTTGAACGGTAGATTTGAATACAGTGTTGAATAGAAGTATAATTTTGCAATAGATTTTTAGATGTTAGACAGAATTAAGTACGTAGAGGCAAACTCAAACTGTAGCACCACATACACAGAGATCTTTTCTCCCTGAAGTAATGAAAGGAATTCACATTGCAGAACACAATATGACCTTTGGGTCTCATACTTGTCAAAAGTTATAAAAATGCAACTACTGAAATTCTCATTATAAGGATTACTTGAAACAAGTTTTATTAAACCACCCCAGCTACTTAAAGGCAAAAATAAAATAAAACAAATAAGTAAAAAATCAAACATAACCCCTTAACCTCAGTACCAGCAAGATGCCATTTGTGATAAAAATTACCAACTGTTGTAATCCAATAAAACAGGGTAAAATTTAATACCTGTTTCACCTTTTTTTCCAACTACAGTAACCTTCTGAGAAATGCCATCATTAACTATTTTCTTTAACAGGAAGGGTAAGAGAAAGAGAGAAAGCCAACGGTTCTTTTTTTTTCCATAACTGAACCTGTGGCCGTAATATAATAGATGCCAAATACAGCTTATGTTAGATTTGTTCTTCTAATACATTTTAAGGCAATATATGTAATATTTTAAAAAACGACTGAACAAAGAAGGAAATTTCTGATTCTGAAACAGCAGTGCTTGAATGTTAATCATCCCCTACAATCAGCACAACAGCTATTGCCAGCCATGCAGAAATGTACAGAAAAAAGTAAACACTCGACAGAGAAAAGTCCTGGAAAAAGCAGGTCATTAAGATCAGGTACAAGCAAAGTGCACGAGCTCTTTCACTCCAAGCACGAGCTTAACAAAACTCTCTCAAAGAATTGCAATATTGACAGACCTGTGGAGGAACCTGCCTCCTTTTTTGGTCAGGGGTTGTGACATACACCGCCTGTGCGTACGCGTAACTTTTGAACCGCGGTTTAGGAGAAGGCGAAGGTCCCTGGGGTACACTGACTGTGATCTACGAATAAATTAGAATGCACACATGGGTAGGAGCATGGATTGTAGAAGTAAGTATTGATTTCAAGAGCAGCTGAAGAAAAAGAAGCAGGAAGGTCGTTTTTCAAGGACAGTGTTGGTATTCAGCAGGTAAAATGGGATGGTATTAAGGAAACCTCTCATTTAATCTGATACCCTTTCCAAAAGCAACAAACTGTCAGGACTCCACACCAGCAGAATACCAATGTAAAGTGAAGCTTTTTTATAATTTACAAGCAGAGGCTCAAAAAGCAAGTGATCATTTGTCACATCTTGAATAAACAGAGCCAATATTTATCTGCTCAGTACTCTAAAATAGAGTGAGCATCCCATACCCAATCATACAGATTAAATTAAGACAAGTTATCTAGGCCTAAAATGCACTAAACACTTTAAAAGAGGCTGTCTGATGGTTTCAGTGAAAACAAAAACTGACATTGCAATCATAAATAAATTCCAATTATTACATGAGTTTTTTAAGAGGACAACAGTAAACAGAGAAGAGATTATTTTAAAACGCAGGTCATCTTAAATAAAATGCTAAAATTTAAAACTGTGTCATGACTATGGATAAACACCAACATCTATTCTCTAAAAAGGTAAGGATGTTTCTATCTGCTTTTAAATGTAGCCTCCCCAAATTTGTGTTTCTTTGATGTGTCGTGCCACCATCAAAACGCACAATGCTGGACAACTGAAGTGCAAAGCACTTACTTGCTGAATGGTAATTTTTAAAACAGTTTGGTGTGAGATGAAAACCAGTATGAAAGTACATGCAGAGAAGTACATCTGACTTGCCTGTGGATGAGACTTTGCCCATTATACCCATGGGATTTTTGTTTTCCACTGGCCATTTAACATCAAACTCATGGGGTAGGCAGGGAAACAACCACTTTAGCACAGCAAGATGAAAGAAGAAAAGTGAAACTCACTTCTTGTGAAAAATGCTGTTCGTGTACTTCTACGTGCTCTTCTCTAGTGATCCTTGTGTGCCGTGGCAGCATCTCCACCTCCCTGATGGCTTCCATGGTGACTTGCTGGGGGAGGGCTTGAAAGAGCGAAGTCACATACATCAAGATGGACTTCTTATCTGGATAGGCAGTTGCAACATCTGGAAGACAAATTACCATGTGCCATTTCAGTTTCCACATTCGATATGAGAAACAGCCAATTAGTTTAATGGAAAGTTGATAAGATAATGAGCAATCTATTGTCCACGTGAATACTCTAGAGACTAATTAGAACCTTACCATCAGTTCCAAAATTGCAGAATAAACTTGCATATCAGTGAAAAGCTGCCAAAGTTTATACAGGTAATGTTACCTCATTCAGCATAAGCTTCCCATCTATATTTCTTGTGTCAAAATGCAATTTTTAAAACTGTGATCCCCATTGAGCAGGACTAGACATAGGAAAAAATGTATTTGCTTGTGCTGTATAAATACTGCAAGTATAAAAAGTTAGGAAAGCCTCATTTTCCAAGTCATGCCTTTTACATTCTCCCCACATCATTTATCCACTGAAAGCATCAAAGATGTGGGGGGGGGGAAAATAATTACCACTTTTTCTTGTGAATGGATTCATAAAAATCCACAATTGAAGTCAAACTACAATAAAGTTACATAGCTTTTATGTTCTACTTGGTCTTGCATTCTTCATGAAATTTGTGGAACATCAAAGGAACGTGGTATTCACAGACAGTAAAATACATAATAGAAAAACTCTTTAAAAAAATAGCCTGTAAAATTTCTATGTCCTTTAGTCAGTACAAGAAACTTTGCATGAACACAAAGACTATTTCAGCTTCTGCACATAGCCATGTCATACATCAGCAGGAGAAGCACTTTCCCTGACTCAACAATTCAAGTCAATAACGATTTGTAAAAATGTAAGGCATGTGGCAGCTCTTTGAAATAGTTACTTTGTTATTTGCCATTGACGCTTACTTCCTACACTCAGTCTAGTGAATCAAGATATAAAAGGACACTTGTACAAGAAATTTATCATGAATTTCACGAATGTTTTAACAAGAGGGCTGGCAGAAAGCCAGGAGCTATGAGTCTTTACTGTCTCAGATCAATCCAATCTTAGCTAAGATTTGAGTTCACAGAAAAAATAAAATATATCAATGGTTCTACAACATGGCATCTCATTCTCCCTGCCTAGAATGTGGGAAGGCATCTTGCATTAAAAGCTGCATATATATCTGGAAATTAAGAAAAGACATTCTGTGAATAATTTTGGTTTGGCTTTCTGACCCATCTCCATATTTTTGCTTGGCACTTTATGAGAAGCAGCTGAAGCTTTAGTTCTACTTAGCAGTGGCTGGAAAAACGGCACATTCCCTCTAACATTCCCACTTCCATAATAAAAGTATTTTACTGCAAATGTCTTCTTGCCTTCTCTTGAATATTCTAACACCATTTTGTTATACTTCGTATACTTAGTAATTGATGCCTACATGAATATCCATGCCTTCCTACTGGGAAGAGTACACACTGGATGATCAGTGCCATCTGTGATTTTTCTATTGTTTGTTCATTACATTCCTTTTCAAAATGTTAACCAAATGGGCAAATACCTTACTATTTTTCTACAAAAATATCTCACACAATAAATAAAATGGGTTCCTAGCAAACAATATACACGCCAAAAATTGTTTACCCATTCTATCTGACAAATAGAAAGTACATATGCAGCTGTCAAAATCCACTGGCAAGTAGGAAAGGATTTAATTTTTTAATCACAACAAATAGCTAAACAACCATAGTTGTAAAGCTTTGAATATCAATCCATCTCTCAAAAGTCTTTTTATGTGCTCCTGAATTATCAGAGCAGGAATGACTTCTGCTACACTTTGCCTTCACCTTTTCTTATTTTGAATCCTAGTCTAAGGTTTACCACCTGCTGTGTGATGGCTATTTGAAATCCTCATAGCTAGACAGTAAATAAACTGAAATTCAAACATTTTTTGCAAGGAAGTTCAGTATTTCTTTGTAAATATGTCTACATTCATTTGTGGGGCAAAAATGTCTGTCAAACCAATACATGCCTCTTAAAAACTAATCTCAAACTCTTGTAAAATACATTTCTTAAATAAAACTAAGTAAAGATATTAAGACTAAGCCATTTCTCCAATACTAGTTTTGAGAAAATTATCCATGTTTTTTTTTCCCCCAGACCAATTTATCTTCTCAAATTCAACTCAGAGGCAATTCTATCAAAAAATTTTCATCGGTTTTCTTGACAAAGAATATCCAGAGCAGGACTGAAAATAATAAAATGGATGAAAAAAAATTAAGTAGACTACAAGTCAAAAGAGTTTAAAATGGGAAGCATTATAAGGTTAGCAGAAGTAATATTGACGTCTTTATCAATAAAGAATTTGAAAGACTTTGGAAAGCTCTGGAAACCACTCCAGTTCTTTAATAAGATACAGTTACATAAAAGTAGTGGAAAAGTTTCCAAGATGAGTGTTCCAATTATTGAGAGCAAACTTTTTCAGTACAAAACTTTATGCTGACAGATTAATATTTTTCAAAAGAAAAAAGTGACTTGAACATGCCACATGGACCATATAGTTCCGACAATTCTTCTTGATACCTTTTCTGTTCCATGGGATTACTTATTAAGGCTTGTGGTTTCTTTAAGAATCCTTTATCATCAAAGAAACAAAATTACTTTGCAAAACCCTAACTGTATGTGCTCCCCCTGAAAATATATTCAACCGTGACCATTTAGAGAGACGAGTCTGTCCAGGGAATGTCTCCAGTCAAATTAAAAAAATACAGAAAAATAAAACTAAACAAAACACTTATTTTGATATATGGGCAAAAAGCCTGTCTGAGTCTGAAGAGACACCACAAGAGCTCAATTTTAACCATAAATTTTAATGTATAGTAAGGTCTGTTCATTTAGAAAAGCAGTTATTTGGTAACAAGTACCAAAAGAGCAGAAAGAATCTGAGTTCACACCAGAACATTAAAATCATGAAATGTAACCCAAATCCACTGTGTTTAAGTGCAATTGGCTTTAAAGGATTATTACAGGTTAAATTTGGGAAGCAATTTGCCTGATAAAAGTTCATTGCAGCTGGATTTTTATGAGCAATATTTATTTGTTTCCTGATGAATATAACCACTGTTAAGTTTGACTGTTTGTTAAGGATGGCTACAATAAGCCTGATATGTTCTCAAATAATCAAAGTCTTCAAAAAGTGATCCAGCAGCCAATTTTTATAAGCCTTATAGTTCACAAGTGTTTTGGTTCCTGCATCTATATGTTTGGTCAATGATCAAATTCCTGCTAACATTAAGGGATGAGTGAAAATGAGGAGGATACAAAACACAAATAAGTTCCATACCAAAAAATAGAGGTCCAGAAATACAAACAAATTCCAACTTTTCCTACACAGTGTTACATTATGCACACAAAGCCACACACAGAGCACAAGTTAAAAATGTTTATGGAAATATGTCCTAAAAGTTTCAAATACACAGCTACTATTATAACGGTTCCTTTTTAATAATAATTTGCTTTCTCCAAGCTCTGATCAACTAACAGTTCTGACACTATTTTTTGTGAAATGGTTTTACTATTTGTGTTTACCCTTTGCGTCAAACTAGTGGCAAAATAACTTTGAAAGAAGAGAGCTTAAAGGCCTGCTGCACTGCCAGAAAGATTGTATTTCTGTATATAAATTGCTGATCTAGTCTCTTTAGATACTTTCTTTAGATTTTTCTTTAGAGAGAAAAATTTTAAAACATACTTTACCTTATATAGTGCTGAGAAGCAATATAAGACTTGAGCCCAAAAAATACAAGAAATCCTTTGTCCTCAACAGAAGCAGCTAGGATTTTCACAGAATCAAAAAGTAGAAACCATAGAAAACTAATTTCTAAATCCTATACATCACTTAATGCTGTTTGCTTCTATTACAATAGTAATAGAAAATCCCAGTATTTTAATATCACCTGCTGCTATCCCAAATGATATTTTTAAAACTGTGCTAAATAAAAAAAAAAAAAAAACATTGCCTTTCTTTCCACGATAAAATGAGATTCTCAAAGCTGATATGAATTTTCAGAGGTTATGTGGGTTTTTTTCTTTATGATAAATAAAGGATGTTGTTGTTTCTTCTATCAGAGTGGGGGTTGGGGTTTTTTAAAGGCTTTTAAAGATATGAATAAAACATCAATACTTATTACAGGTTCTACTATTTTTTCCAAATGCTTCTGTTCAGAAAGCAGAAGCTCTCAAATTCCTCAGATAAAACAGAAATCTGACAGATACATAAATGATTAAAAATTTACATCTCTGCAATGTAAACTCATTACAGGAGATATTTCCAAATTCCTATGGCCACTCCTAGTGTGGCACCTGCCTCAGCCACAAGATCTAAGACGAGGGCAAAGAAAAGCATTTATAAAAGGGCAGCCACAACTCAGATGTAACTTTTATTAGTTTTACCTTTTAGCCTCAAGGACAAGGGTGAACTTTACAAAGCCTGTTCAAAAATCTGCAGTAATCTGCCCGACAAGTCTGACCAAAACATTTTGAAAGAGCCTTCATAAAACCCAAGGTATATATTATGATCTCATTTTTATTTGGAAGAACCAAAATTTGCAATTGAAAGTGCATGACAATGTACTAGTAAAAATGAAACCACTTACTCTTTAAAAGCAAGAAAAACAAGGAAGATTTCATTCTCAAATGGATGTTTTGGAAAATTAGCAATAAAAAGAATCTCCAAAATGTTGCCCTCATAACTAAAGGAAAAAAAAAAAAATTGGAAATTGTAAACTTGGTAATTTTTACTCCAAATACATACTTTTGTCATTTAACAAGTCCATGTACAGACATTAAGCTATGACAGAATCCTGAGCCCCATCTGAGATTTGCTCTTACTGGTGACTTAATTCCTAGACTGTGAAAACATGAGCCTATATGTAGTTCATTCTTATTCAAACACCAAGAAACAAACAAGATTATCAGGCAAAGATTATAAGGTGTTTTGCTTAAAGGTATACATACTTCTCCCTCAGTCTCCCCTGGGTTTCAAAATGATATTTTCCTACATTCATGTTTATACTAATGGTATGATAACAGCAGGAAATACAGTAGTAGTAATGGTTTACTCCACTGACACTCACTGCTGCCACTAAGACCTCGAAGCAATAACCTCTGCAGTGTCTGAAAGGCCAGCCAGTAACTGCAGTGTCTACTCACAATTACTGACTGGTTTTGCTTCTTTTTTAAACCGGGGATTATTTTCTGCCTTAGTTTTTTACTCCACTAGGAGATTGCATGTTAAATTCAAAATGAAAGCAATCTTTGCAAGTAACCTCAAAGAATAGCCCTAGACTTGCAGATAAACAAAAATCAATGTATGAAATACTGCAGAACTGTAAATGTTGAAATGTAAGAAGTCTAATGATTTTAAAACTTTATTTTAAAAGCAAAGTTAAAGCAGGTATTTCCTTGAAAAATGCTTTAAACCTGATGGATAAGAACTACAGAGTACATTCAAAATGCTGACCTTTGTAGGTTGTATTAAATAAGGCCACAACAGCAGCATGAAGAAAATATTGTCAGAAGTTTAACACATTTGTGTTTTAGAATTGCAGGTCAGGATTTGTGGAATTAAAGTGCTGCAGAATTCAAGTGTATCTGGTAATGAAATGTTTGGTGGCAGAGCATGCCTTTAATCTGTCTGAATGTCTGTTCTGATTTGACACATGAATGTGAAGGAGCCTTGGACTAATATGCCAGCACTATCCAGGTTAAGTGAACTTGATACTATCTCTGCTTTTGAAACCTGCAAAATCAGACTTAATACCTCTGCTGAACAGTAAAGGTGTTGCTTATTCTTTTTCAGGCTCCTTGTAGTATTAAATATTGATTTAGTAACACCACAACCTTTGCAACTTAAGCTATATCTAAAGTAAGCGTCTTCTTAGCAGCAAAGATAGAGACAGAAAGAAGTGAAGTCAAAATAGCAAAGGAATAAAACTCTGGTTTTAAAAATTTGGGGCATTTTTATCATATCATGCTTTATTCTGATATTTTTGTCACTGGGTAGGGGTGAGCATGACTCTCCTCAATTTGTTGAAATAACAAATAATAGTCAGCAGGTAATATACTCACAAAACTGATATACACTACTGAAAGCTGCAGTTTGATTTTTCAAACCCTGGAAATGCAGTGAGGGGTGGGGTGAGGCAGGAAGGGCCAGAGGAAAAAATCCTAAAATATACCCTGTTGCCTAGTTCCTACTGAAGAGTTCCTTCCTGAAACTGAAGACAGATCAAGGGAGTTACAGTGTCTGAATCAGAAATAGTCTTCAAAAATGGTAATATTAGCAATCACCAAAACTGTAATTTTGCTAAGAGTATTTGAGATATTTTCAAACAGGTTAATATTTGAAAGAGCAAATGGGACAATATTTCAAAATATTGTACATTTTCCACTTAGCTTTTATAAATATTTAGTCTAGAGAAACTGCACAGGTAACTATGAAAAAAAAAAGAAAAGAAAATTAGAGACGGAAATCCAGTAACTAAAGATTTCATAACTTCATATGGAGATAAATTCATTACTTTTATTTCATTGTAAACTCTTTCATAAAGGTAAAATGATATAAGGTAAATGAAAAAGGGCAATTGAAATCTAAACAGCCAATTCTGAATAGAAAATAGAAAGAGCCGTGTGCTGGATAGGTGATTGCATACTCAGTAAGAGAAGGCAATACTTCCTCAAGTGCAATCCAAAAAAAACATTGGGAAACACAGCATTCTTTTGAGCCACTACAGGACAGAATAGGGATTCTGCTGCCAGAGTGTCTGTACCTTCCTTTTATTCCCATCTGAATGTGCTATTTCTGATATCGAGGCAAGCTAAAATCACCTGAGTTAATTCCATCCCAAACCAACAAAACAGAATGCTGAATCATACTACAGGTGACTTGTACTTTACCCCTCTAGAACCTTATGGACAACTTATTTTGTTTGAAACTTGAGAAAAGCAAAATGGAAAAAAGAGTGAAACCAATACAAGAAAGTGTCCAAGATGGACCAATTTGGCTGTAAATTGAAATTAAGCCATTCCTAGCCTTGTTTTGATTTATCAAAGAAAAAATGCAGCAAAAGTTTTAAGGAACAAAGCTAAAGTTCTATGCAGGAAAATTCCTAAATTCTAGGTCAAGATCAGGTGTAAAATGAGTTCTAGATATCTTAAAACAAATACAAAATTTAGTGTGCATAATAGTATCTTCAATAATAACTCCCACTGTCCACTAACTTAGGGCAGAGTATCATTTACAGGTATAATGCAATAATTTTTATATTCAATAGACCATCCTTCGACAGGGCATGAATGTTTGATTAATTTCAGCTAAAAAAAAGACAGAGAAATTTCCAATATCATCATGAGAGACTGAGAAAATTCATAGCTATTAAGGTTCAGTTCCATATAGGGTATTTAGGAAATACATAAAGGATATATATTTATAGGCTATATAAGAAAAGAGAACACTCACTGACAGAAATTCATGTGTACAAATTGATTTGATGCGTGAGTTTTAAATTCAAAGAAGAGGTTTCTTGATGAGTCATATGGCTACACATACTGCATTTTCACTGCATGTGTGAAGTGGCTCCACCTACATGAAAACCAGTTACCTGGATATTACAGGCTTCTCTATGTATGGCACATAAACAGTACAAAAAATGACAAATGAGCTCTTTAAGAATGTTAACTGCAGCAGATGAAAAAAGGCTATTTCCAATTTAAAAGCATATCTTAAAAAAATACATACACATCTTGAAAATGCTGAAACCATAATTTTAATAATTTATATATATCATGATCATTTCTGCATTGAAATGGTAAAGAGACAGGGTAGAAAAAGACTTAAATATAACTTATTTTTAACATTTTAGGGATTATTTCACCAAGAATGCAGCAAATAGAATAATATGCTGATCTCTTTCCTTAGGCTGATCATGAGGAAAAGCAGTCTAAAATGTGTCATGCCAATACTTTTTAAAAATGCAAGCTTTTACTGAAGGGTTACTATGCACTTTCCATTTTCCAGAAAGTGATTTAAAATCTACCTGCAATGCAATTTAAGAAAAAACCCTTAAATCTGATTATCTGAGGAAGAGAACTGCTCATGCTTGACAGTGAGAACTTCTTAAGCCCATACTCTGAGGTTGGAAACATCTGCTCATGTTTTGCATAAATGTAAGCTTCCATTTACATTTCAACAATTTTATACATGGTTAATGTTGGAAAAGCAGAGAAATAGGTTTAGGGCAAGGATGTCTGGTAATTCATAATGTAAAGACTCAGAAATCAACATTTTAATGACTCCTATTTAAACATGCAGCACAAAGAAGGTGTCTTGTCTTTTCCAGCCCATGCAAGCCTCAGCCTGAGGAAACAGAATTGTGTGCGACACTGGTGGGTGAGGAGCAGCATGTGAGAAGCCAAGGAGACTTTAAAATGCTACAGCTTGGTGGAATCAGACTGGATTTGAGGACATCATATCTATAATATTTAGTTCAAATGTCCCCTGCAAGATGGAATAGCTGTAAATATGCAACCACAGCAGCCAGGTGTGACTGGGGTGCCAAATGGTATATTATGTGTGTATCAAACAAAACAAATATAGCAAATTTCAAACGTGAAGCACAATACATTAAACTTATTTAATACATAAAAGGAAAACCATGAGTATTAGAACATTACAACAATTACCCTCTAAGCATAATAGCAGCACTATAATCCTTTACTTTGCACTCTGAAAAAGGAAATCCTTCTAAGTACTGTATCAGGAGGGCAAATTGTGTAAGAAGGGCCTGCATGGGCCCCAAATTTGCCCTAAAACAGGACAGATACAGACCACAAATCAGTATTACAGGAACACCTTGTTTATTAGACATTTTTTACTCCACTATAAAAGGGTGCTCTGACATTTTTCTTAGTTCAGAATTATTAATTGTCTTCATGGTCTTCACTCACAGAAACAAATGGAATAACAACATTTCAGCACTCAGCTAAATCCAGGAATGTTTTATGATGCAGTATAGGAGCAATTTCAAAGCACAGCATTTTCATGGATGGCTTTATTAAAAACTCAAAGAAATTTATGTTTTTAATGCTTTAAATACACCAATCTCTAGTCCACTGCAATACACTTAGAACCTAAATAAGCATTTGTAGTAGTTCATGAATGAGTGCTATGGTAGAGGCTTGTTGAGTCAGCTTGGACTCAAAAATGAAAGGTAAAGAAACGGTAATTTAATCTTTTCAAGAGTTTCTAGAATTGATACAAATTTTGGGACATTCTCAATATAACCACTCTTCAGATTACATAGGAATTCCAGTCTAAACAAAGCACAGCTCATTTTAATGCTCTAGTAGTGTATGTTCAGCTATTGTTAAGGAAATGTAGACAAAGCATTCAAGAACAGAACAAAACCCTGTCACATTAAGCAAAAATTGCAAAATTACACTCATCAAGCTTGACAGAATAGCTGCAAGTATGTAAAATAGTATAGTGTTATGTACAACAGCACCTTCTGAAAATACTTCATACATTTGAGCATTCAAGGAGCAGATAGATCACAGCCTTGAAATGCAAGGCTTGTTACTTTTTCCATCCAAATATCAATTTTGAAAGATAAACCAAATTCATCTTCAAGAAATATAATATTGATTTTACTCCACAAAGCATTAACAAGACTTGATTTGGAATTCTGTTTTCTGCTCTGACATGTCCAAGAATGATAAACTACAAGTGGAACAGAAACAAGTTGCTAGTCACAAGTAAGACAGCGTCGAGAACAAAACTGTTTTGAGAGCCTATTCAAAGGAAGGCTTAGAGCAGCCACACGAGTGCTCCTTCTAAATATATCATGGGGAGAAAGCAATCAGAGCAAAACCACCAAGCTCAAGGACAATGTTAGCAGAAGAACAAAAGACGACCATACAAACCTGAAGAAATACAGCCTGAAATGCAGAAAAGTTTATTGCCTTCAGAAAGCAAGGTTCTGAGCAAGGCAAAGGAACAGAAGCAAAGAATCAAAGTGACGACAACAAAACTCGAGGCATTCAAAAAACCTTTATAATGAGATGTTTACCTGATATTGCAGGTAAACAGGACTTCAATGAAAAATTAGGTTCTAAATGTTCTGTTCCTCCCATCATTTTTATATTCTAGTTAATGCTAACTAATTTTTAGTTATACTATTTTAATACAGGCTACAGTTTCATGCTTTTGCTTTTCTATGAGCTCCACTTCCCTGCTCCTGTTTTTGTTTTTTTTTTTCAATTATGGGGAAATATATCCATGCAATAACCTGACCAAAATCATAATAAAAATAACATGTCATGTCTGACTATTCTTGGAAGCTCTGATAAAGAATTAGACTAAAGATGCAAAAGAGCTTTTCCACATATTGCATACATATACATATTTAACAACTAATAGTACATCAACAGAGCATGTGAAAGAAAGCTGGAGATTAATCAGTGCAGTCAATATAATGTAAATAGGAGTTAGGAATGCATTAGAACAACAACCAGCTTTATTACATATTTATCATGCATTATGCTAATGAAGAAAATGCAAACAGCCCTAAAAATATGTTTAGATAGGACTGTGAAGCGACAAAAAATAAGCAGGTTAACTCTAAATATTAGTTGGTGAATATTTTAATAAGCAGAAGAATTTGTAAATACAGAGCAGTAGCTAAGCATAAAAGAAAAAGAACATGTAAAGGTTTAAGAAAGTATATACTCCTGGAAAAAGATGGAACTGCTAATTCCACCATTAGCATAGTATCCCTTGATATTTAACTTGCAAGTACTAATTATAATTTCTTGAATTATCTCTTTTCAAAATTAAATAAATTACATAATATTCAGATTCACCAAGTGAATATACATTTGTCCATTAATTAGCATTATTATTTCTAAAGAGGTTATGTAATGTCAGGCCTTAATCTATGTTTTTTGAAACAAAATATATTTTTTAAAGGTCAAATCTAATTCAAATACCAACTTTTATTAGCATTTTTAAGGGGGGAAAAAAGGATCATAAGAAGACGTGCTTGAAAATTGACTTTAGAATTTAGAATTGACTTTTCCAGGCTGAATAATTAAACAAATGCGCAATGCTACAGGTACAGGACTCAAACAGAGTCATGATGAGATTAACATTCATAACTACAGTTATGGGAGCAGAGTCTAGGATTGTAAATTAGAGCAGTGGAAACCAACATTTTCTTCAAGTCTTTGTTTAATTTCCCAGTGCTAGAGAGACTGACTTTAGCCAAAACATAAAGAAGGGATTTAATGGTTATTAGCTAAGACAACATACATAATCTGAAAATAATGCAGAAGAGGTCACCTTCACAAAGAACTCAGTGTTCTGAAGACCTGAAATTAGGCTTTGAAACAGGGCCCGAAATATCTAATAAACAGCTAAATAAATGAAATACATGCCCAAACCCACTGGGAAATTTTCCTTTCACATTTAAACAGTGTACAGTCTTGTAGTAAAACTACAAAAATATTTTAATACAAAGGTTACCAGTGTCGCTTCTCATTGACTTGTTTCCCTAGATTAACATAAAAAGTCAACAAAAACCAAAACCATAGAACTGAAAAATCTTTCAGAACTAAAGGAAAAACTAAGCAGCTCTCCAAACTTTAAACTACCAATATATAATACTTTTTAAACTACAGATAATTATTAAATATCCTAAAATAATCATAAAATGGATCTTATTCTGCTTAGCTAATTTTTGGTTTGGGTCTTTATTTGACTGGCTAACTCCTGAAAAATCTTTGGGCCTGGTTGTGCAACCATTTTCATCAAGCAGCTTGTGCAAGCTGGCCCAACATGCTAATAATTTAGCCCATTTTACCAAAAAATACAGTGCTTACATCAAAACTGAGCCTGCAGGATTCAGATAGGACAAGTGAGTGACACCAGTGACAGAGAAGTGGCATGTTTCACTAACTTGCAGCATTAACAGTTTAGTAATATATATTCTGGGCCTGCACAAAACATTTTTAATAAAACATGAAAAGTTCTAATAGCTTAGAAATAGCACATTTCCAAATCCAGAGCAATAGATTTGATGCAGACTGAAGCACTCAGTCTGCCAAGGACAGATAAAGCAGCAATGGGAGCCAAGTGCCTTCCCCACACCATTCTCCCTCTGAGCTCCAGCTGACCAGAGACCTCAGCATGAGCAGAAGGCATGCTAGGAGCCTCTCAGTTCTGGAGCACACAGATAAGAAGTGAACTATATTTTAAACCTTTGAAATAGCATGAAATCTTGATGCCAACTAACCAGCAAAGCTATACAGCAGATGTACTCACAACAGCAAAACCACATTCTTCTACAAACCTGAGTCAAGGGACACGAGAAGACAAACACCATAGTTAAACATCCCAAAACTTTCTGTAATTAGATTCTTCTTTCCAATCAGACTGCTCATGTAAGCGAAAATAAACTTAAAGCACTATAGTCATGGCATTTTAAGGAAGATATAGTGTACTTACAACAGCAAAACCACATTCTTCTACAAACCTGAGCCAAGGGATACCAGAAGACAAACACCATAGTTGAATGTCCCAAAACTTAGATTCTTCCTTCCAATTAGACTGCTCACGTAAGTGAAATTAAACTTACCCATGTGGCCACTGTAGCCATGGCATTGTAAGGAAGATATAGTGAGCAGTTGCCAGTGTCCAGAACTTAAGTCTCACCTACATGATTATTTTCAGTTCAATGGCATGCAACTCCTAGCATGCACAGGTCCTTACTTCCTGAGTAATTTGTTGTGCCTTTCATCTAAACTTTGGGGCTACAAGGATACCATTTAACAATGAAACTTGCAAAAATGGTACTAAGTATACAAGTAACACAAAAACTAAACACCCTACACCAGGATAAATAAAGGAGTATAAAACAAGCAGAATCAAAATAAAATACTTACGAAAACATATTTTCTATAGTTTCTGTGTGCTCCTAGCTTGGAATAAATAGCAAAAATTGATAATACATTATTATTGAAACATGTTCAAAAACCTTACATGTCAGGCTCTTTTTGTTATGTTTGTGATCTACCAATTAATCTTAAGATCAACTCAAGCATTATAGCTTTCTGAAGATCCTGCTAGAGAAAACATGAAAGAAGCAGGTAAGTATGTCCAGGTAATCTCTTAAAACAAAGTTTTTACACATGTATTTTTATTGCCTTGCTTTTATAAAATGTTAACATGCCATAGACAATGATATTTCCTCATAAAAATGTCCCAGCCTTAGCAAGTTATGCAACAGAGAGTTATGGATTTAAGACAGAGTTTGACCTTTTGAAGTATTAATTGTTTCTGTTCTTAGTGTTGCACTGGTCATTGCAACAGATATTACTGAGAAGAAAGTCAGGAATGGACTACTAGAAAGTTATAAGTTTAATGAGAATTACCAATCTATAAAAGCTTGTAAATTTTCTGTTTCTTTGTATTTGGCCAGAGTAGTCAGACTATAAAGCATCCATAATGGAGATCCTAAGTCTTTCAGAAGACAGCAGTTAACTCTGGGATATACAGTGAGGTGTCTCACCTCTAGGTCATTTCTTTAAAAAAAAGCCAAGCAGTGAGAATGGAAAATCACTATCATCTGAACATCTTATGTCTGTCTGTTGAATATCCAATATGCAATATGTCTGTAGTATCAATTAAATTCCTAGTGGAATCAATTACAAAACAAATTCTCAAGTTCCAGTCCATCACTCATAGAGGGAATCTCAGCAGAAAAACATGCATATAAAGAAACTGTGATTAACACCAATGTCAAAACCTCCCCAAGTTACATATGAAATTATGTTGCGTACAGAATCCAAAGATGAACTGGCAATCTTGGCTTTCAGAACAGTTCACAAAGTTAAATTTATTAACACACCCAATGATAATATTCTATTTCAGTTGTTGAAAATACAGTGATGATATATTGACTGATCTAAAGCACTCCTCAGAGTTTTCTCCAGCCCCTATTTTGCATAGGACACAACCACTCTTCCCCAACTTCTGGGTCCATGTTTCCTTCAGCACCCCAGCTGTTGGACTCTCAGTGAGAGAACAACTTTGCAACTGGTGGATGTCCAAGTCCACCTATCCTATTTCATGTGCATTCCTGTACTGGTTTTTTACATAAGGAGGATGAGAGATACCTCATCACAGAAGTGATGTTTTTAAAAACTTCATTGTCCGATGTTCCTGCCCTTCTCTTCATCTTACTGCACCCCTTCCCTGACACAATTGGGCTACAGCCCTCATCACAAAGTTAGACACTTATTGCCAAAGATGTTCTTTATCCACTTTGACAGTCCTGTTAAGCAGGCATTGCTCCTCAAACAGGTCCCCGCAGTGGAAAAAGCCAAAGACCCAGCTGTGACACCAGATCCAAAGTCAAAAGTTGATCTGCAAATATGTCCAGTCCTCCTTGAGCTTTTCCTCTTTACCAGCAGGAGAGGAGAGCACCCTGCCCTTCATGCTCACCAGAACTCTGCAGTCACTCTTTAGATACCCAGGCACTACCCATTGATTAGTGCCCAAATGAATGAGCAAGGGAGAGCATCCAGAGGGTCAGAGAGTTGAGAGACTCTGCAGCTACCTGGATCCAAGTGGCTGACAAGCAAAAAACCTCTCAAGACATGGTCATGTTTGCAGAGGAATGCCTCCATTCCCTGCAGGAGACACTCCCTGGGAAACATCACTCTCCTTTTCTTCACCCTGGCTGAGGTGTCCCTGCCTCTGATGTTTCCTGTGACAGAGACTTATCTTCCTCACCAGTTCCACAGGCTCTTCTTCAGGGCATAACTTTTCCAGAGAGCATTTGGAACAAATGGTGTGGGTTAGCTTGTGCCAACCTCTGCTGCAGGCTTGTGCTTCTGTCAGTTCCAAAAGAGCAGCCAGAGGCTGATTGCTATCAGCTTCCCCTAAACATCTTATCTAGAACTGCCCATCAGGGAGCATCAAGCACCAGCTCAACTGCTTAGAAAGAATTGATATAACCAGGGGGCAGGAGCACAATAAACAGAGGCAGCCAAAAGAATCACAGCAGTACCCAAATGACTTCAGAAAATTTTAGGAGTAATAAAAAATAATTAGGGAATGGCAATTTCACTCTTATATGAGCAATCAGAGTATATACTGATGAACACTATGAAACATTTTCTGAACAGATAACATATACCTGAGAGTACATTGATAATGCTCCTTACAAACATTAAAAATCATTCACACGTTAGATGGCATCTGGTTTAATTCTGAATAATGCTTTGAGAAAATGAAGCATTACACAAAATCACAGTAGCCTTCAAGAAACAGTTTAATCCACAGGTCTTTAACGAAAAAGAAAATTAGCGATCCAGTTTTCTAGTAAGGTTTCAGAGGTACCCATATCTATACATGTGAGGTATATGCCTCACATATATGGGAGGTATATGTCTCCTTAAACCCAAGCAATAGGTTCAGTCAAAGATGGGTTCACCAGTAAGTTACTAAATAAAGTTCTTTTATCCACAGTTTACACAGAGCCAGACCATGTTAACATAAAATTTCAGTTCAGGCCATGCAATTGGTGAATCTACAAAATAACTGCAGTGATATAAAACATGAGAATTTCAGCATATTTCCAACATGCATAAAGCATTTAAATCAATGAAAATACCAAAACATTTATATTATTATTATTCTGTGCACTATATAGTGATATTGTGGCTAACAGTACTGATTATATTCTAACAAGTATTTGCTAAAATACATTTTAAGAGGAAAAATAAAGACTGAGAAAGCACACTGATGTGGACAGTTTGTCCCTATGGTCCAAGGAATTAAGAGTAAACAAGTCATGTATTGACTTCAAAGTAGATATTAGTAAGCACCTCTTGCAACAGGAAAAGAAAAGTGAAGAAAATATTCTCCTAATCTACAGTTTTCATTCTAAGAAACATTCTGTACATCTTTCTTTAGGAAGTAAACTGACAGGCTGAGAATTTTTAAACTTAGCATGCAGTTTCACAACAGTTTTATCTTTACCTTAAGGAAGGAAGCCACGACAGTTTTTGCAATTCCTACCTTTCACATGTTGCACTGTCCTAACTCTTAGCTTTGAGAATGCACTAGCACATTTATCTCAGTTCATAAAGAGGAGATTCTAAAGTTAAGCCATAATAAAACCAATGCAAAATAAGACCCAGAGCAAAACCAGAATAAATATTTATAAACCAGTTAAGCTCTCTGAACCATTTCACTGTAGAATTATAGAGAGGAGCAGCGCTGGGGGAAGGAAAGAGATTGTTTCAGAGCTGACTGGCTTAAATCCTGTGAAACCTTCCCCATGGCTGCACCACCACTGCCCAGCTCCTGACTGAAATAAGGATAACAAAAAATCAGATTATAACTAGAAAATTATACTTGTGACTCCACTTGAGTAATGTCAAACTAAAACTAGCTATCATTGAGCTACCGATCAAAGCAAACAAATTTCTTTTCAAAAAAGTGGATTTTCCCTAAAATCAGCATTTAATTAAATTGGTATTATTTCATTACTGGTATGCAAATGAAGTTTTATTTGTTCATCTTATCTCCAAACATAGCACATAAATGCTATAACAGACTGAAATTGTCAGAAAGGAGGATAATCTCCTTTTTGCCTATCAGACAAAGATTTTATTTCTTCCTTCAGTGCATCACCATTTTTTCCCCAATTTCATTGTGCACTATTTCTACTGCAATTCTGTGTGAGTGACTATGGATGAAATTCTTTCTGTTGCACATTCAATTATTTAAACATAGTGAAGTGTTAAATTACTGTAAACACATTTGATGGCAGATGCTGATATTTTAAAATGGCACCTGATGGACCTGTTTCATAATTAGTTATAATGAGCAGGAATGTGGAAGAACTGTTCTAAAGGGATTTCAGCACTGCAGCTTTCCCATGCTCCATGAAAAGTGGTTATGTTCAATAAATCACCACACTAAGTTCTTGTTTCTTCAAACCCAGCTTCTGTTAAGGGACATATACTCCTATGGATTTATGCACTAAAGCTAATTTGCTGAGTTAAACAGCCAATAGCATTGCTCTGAGGTATACTCATACAGATTTATAAGGCATTCTTTAAGAGTACTACTAACTGTTGAAGTAGTGCTCTCTTTCAATTTTACAATCCAGAAAATTAAAATAAGATACCTAAACCAGAATGGCAAAGAGCCTTGTGGAAAAGAGAAAATTCTGCAGTACAGTTCAAACAAGTAGCTTAATTTTTCTTCATTTCCTTGCAATCAACAAGCCTCTTGATAAATAAATAAATAAAGCCAATATAGTCCTAAAGAGGTTGGTGGGAGCTTTTTTACAGAGAAGTTGCATCTTATACTTATAAACAGCCCTCAGAAATGGAAACCCACTGACTTTCAAAGCCACTATGCAACACGTGGAATAGGTTCCACGAAGACTAAAAGCCTTTGTTTGCAAAGAAAGGCAAACTTCTACTTAAGCATTTCTGCTGCTGTAGTTCAATAAGTAAAATGCCTGTTGATATTCAGCAAACTGCAGGCTCTTGGCATAAGAGCCTTGCTGCAATTTCTTCCTTTATTAGGCTCTGCTCAAAAAGCCATTATAGAGGTCTCTGTTATGGCTCTCTAGGCACACACTGCTCCATGACCCTAAAGAAATTAATCTCTCTTTTAGTTTTATATTCTAATTTTAGTCCAAGGAGCCAAGTCTCACATCATGGAGCTGTGTAAATTGCTAATAAAAATTAATAATTTAATTCTTCTATTTGGAATGTAGACTTTTCTTAGTTACAACGATCACTAAAAAAAAGCAATAACATAATTGTGAAGCACCATGCCATTGCATATATTACAAGGGCACAAATCAAAATACAATTAAGTACTAAACCACTTTGGTTTCTTTTAAATAACACAGTTTAGGGCATAAGTAGAGAGATATAAAATACATAAAACAATGTTTGACAGCAACCTTAAAAGCCTTAAGTTTTAGCAAATATCAGAGAAGTGTTACTTTTTTTCTTCACTCTAGTCATAGCTAAACCAGACAATCATCTTTGCTTTACTACCTCTAAAGGGCATAGAAAGGAAACTGTAGAAGGATCTCCCAGATTGTACAAATAATAGGTAATGAATTTGGAAACCATCCCTGTGTGTTTTGACAATTCTTCTGGGAAAGCTTTCTTTAAGTATGCCATATATGTAAGTCTTACATACACAATAGGTTATAGAAAGTAAGCTTCATACAGTTAATGGTTGGCATTTTCCCAAAATACTAAGATACACTAATATAATTAATTATACTTACACAACTGGTTAAGCTTTCTTTTTAATTAACTTAGTTTACTTTGTCCAGGGTGTTTTCCAGCATGAAACAAAACAGGCAGAGTACATTCCCTTAGCATTACAATTAGCAACACAGAATCTGATTATTCTGTTTTTACTGTTAAACAAAAAACAATGCAAGGAAACATCATCAAGAGTCATATTTATAACTACATGTTGATTTGAAACTGAACAATTAAAAACAATTTTCATGCCAGGGTGTAGGTCAGAATAGTGTGTGGGCCACTGAAGCCAAATGTCTGGTTGTTTCAGTAACAGAAATGTGAGGGTGAATTCTGGCACTTGTCAGCCTATGATAAGTTTCTAACAGACTAATACTTGTCAGGGGAGTGATAGCTGATTATACAGTAAAACTGTACTGGAGAAAGGTGATGAACACACTGCGAAGGAAAGATTTAAAAATCACACGAGTCACTATAGCTCATGGCAGAGTAATTCTGCAGTTCCTTGTTTTAATTTATCACAGCAAACTATCCAATACCAATTTTATCCAACATTTCCCAGTGGAACACTTGTAATATAAAAGCACGGCACAAGCAAATGTACATGAACTTTGATATATCTAGTAGCAAATTAACTACAGTAACCTTGCTCCTGCTGTCAGTCTGTATTTAACAGGATGGATGCTCCTCCATGCCACGCTCACAGCCCGTACAACTGAGAGAGATGAGTTCCTTCAGGGAGCAGCCTGTACCCATCGATTTTCCACTTACCCCTGACACTTCAGAGCAACCTAGAGTCTCTTCCAAAAAGGGACACCTTTCCTTAATACTGAGTGAGCATCTGCCCATTGAGAGCAGGATGCAGTTGGCAGAGTGCTTTGTTTTCTTATGCTCCACACTGCAGCAGCAAGGGTAATGAAATACAAGATCTGATGAGAGACTACAAGTGTCTGTCTAAGCAAGAGGTAACAGAGCCAGAGCCCACGTTTCTCCTCGTGCTCACTGCCAGGACAGGGACAGCATGAGATGAGCAGATGTGACACAACCTGTGAACAGCAGTCCACCTGAAGCAGCTCTTATTGTACACCACTCCAAGATAAAGGACCCAAACTGCAGGAATTAAAATAAAACAACAACCTTGGTTTTCAGTGATGCTGAGCACCTTTAGACAATGTGCAAAGCTCTAGTTAGAAGATACCTTCTCTCTTCCCAATAGGTACAGAACAACTTAACTCAGGTACTAATGACTGTTATCTATATTTAACACTCACAGAAAGCCAGGCAGTAGATTAAAGGACTAGTCCTATAAAAACTTAGAATTCCCAGACAAGAACTATATGCTCATGTACTGCTGGTTTACTATATATATCATTAACATATAAAGTAAGCTGCACCTCTATTAGTTGCACATTACTATAATATGCAAATGGAATCAGAATCAAAGTAAATCAATCTTCAAATTAAATTTCTGTCTGCATTTAAGAAATATTCTGAAGAACCTCATTTAAAGCAATACATAAATAGCTTGATCATAGATTTCTTGGCAACTTTCATGTAAATATTTCATAATTTGAAGTTAATTTTCAAATCATTTAGACATTTCAAGAATGCATATCAAATAATGTTTTCCATTTTAAATTCTAAACGTTGTCCATCCTCTGATACTTATTTCTAAGCAACTTTAAGCTACAATCTTAATTCAAAGGATGGCTGACTGGATCAACCACCACTCTACTGTTTTATTAAATCATGTATCAAGTAGTCTGATTCTGCACAGCTAAATAACAGTCCATGTTCAGAAAATCAGCAATTGGATTGCAAGTAGCTCATCCATGACAAAAACTAAACTCCTCTGAAGTTTGAAATAAATCACCTTGAATTCAGAGCAACATATTAGGCAAATGTGATACAAAGTTGGAAGTATGTAGATATAACTGCCTATTATAATCCAGATTTTTTTTTTCCACCTCACAGCTATCCCAGTAATGGTAGGCTTTAGCTGAAAAAACAAATTAAAAGAACTGGACAGACTCCTGGATACAAAAGTTCTCTAGCACTACTGGAAAAATATTAACTGCATTTACCATCTGTGGAAGAATAATAATGCTTAGGTACAGTCCTCACAGGAATTTTTGCAAGGTTTAAGTAATATTTTAATGTGTTTTGTAGATTAAATATCCAATAAAAGCATAACTAACCATTCAATTTAGGAAAACTAGATGCCTAAGGAAAAAAAAAACAGGAAAAGTAATTGCAATATGATTACATAGAAGGAATAAGATTATAAAATAATATACTTAAATCCTGTGTTAAATTGCAGCTTTTAATGAAAATTCCACTTTTTTCACATTTCTGTTACTTTGGATGTTTGAAAGCATCTTTGTCTAAGTTTTCAGGCATAATTTAGAAGTCAGGCCTAGTCCTGGATCTTTTCCAAAGCCTGGAATCATCAAATTTCTACTCAACAGAAAAAAAATCATGTTCTTAACAACATGTGATCTTGACTTCATAACAAAGACACTCTCTCAATTCCTCCTGCATCAGAAAATATCTATTGTCTTCAGTGAGGCTGATAAAAATCAGGGTTGTTGTTTTGTTTCTTTTGTTTTTCTGAATAAACCTCAAGAGAAGGCTGGATTTGAAGTAAAAATTCTACCTGCCAAGCTGGTATGAGACACTTGACATCAGACTGTCATGCCATGAACACGATCTTCCAATCTGCTTGCACCACCTAATACCTCACCTGATCCACCTCACCTGGATGAACATTGACTGATGGCTCTGTTCTGCGCAGGGTGTGCACTAGGAGAGAATAAGTTTAGTGCCATTGGAAATGCTGTGTCCTGCTTCTTGGAGCTGGATTCAGCTTTTCACTGATGTCAGAATTACCACTGGGAGAGACATTGAGTCTTCCAGACTTGGATGACAAACAGAGGATTTCCCCCTGTCTAATTCTTAATCAGCACATGGCAGCATGAAATCTTGTATTAATGAAGTGTAAACCCACTGCCATGGGTTTAATTCCTTAATTCTCAGCATAAGGTGAAGATCTTCCAACATATTAATTGGAGCTTGGGCTCTTTCTAATCCTGGTGATATTCTGTTTAGTTCTATTACATCAATTTAGAATGATTACCTTATATTTTCAGTGGCTCAGGGATAAAGGAAAAAAACCAACTAATTCTACAGAGACTGTTAAAGGTAAGACAGATGAAAAGAAAGGCAGCAAAAATCAGTCCATCTCTATGTATCTTATAAACTTAATCATAATTTTTTAGAAGCAAACTAAATTCTGTGTTTAAGGTAACCAACTACTATTAACCAATTACTGTTAGACTTTAAAAATGTTTCAGCCCTGCCTGCCACCCCCCGCCCCTCCTCAAAGGGACAGATTAAAAATGTTTGAGAGGGGATAAAACATTAATTACTTAATTTCATTAGGCTAGCAAGCAGAAGAGAGGCAAAAGAAAAAGTTCAAAGAGAGAAATTACTGTAGAAGACTCTAGCCTGGATTACAAAGAACTGCTAAAGAAACAAAGGAAGTTTCAACTTTCCTTCCAGCTCATAACTCCTGTCACACAGGCAGCATAGTCTCTATTTATCACCTGCCAGATTGAGATTCAAGAGAAGCAATCCAAAAGCAGATCAGGGTTTAATCACAAGGGAGCCAGCAGCATCACCTTGCAAAGTGCAGATGAAAGGGAGCAATGAAGACTTAAATAAAAGCAAGTCAAGAGGGCTGAAGAGCAGTTACCCAAAGTATAATTCAAGAAACTCATATCATGTCCAAATGGAGAAAACAAAGAATGATAAATTCTGGCAGGCTTAGCGTAAAAAAACCCAAAAACAAAACAGAAAGACTGGCCCAGGAGGAACAACCAGCAAAACATAAAAAAACTACTAATAAATCTTCCCTCAAATATCTCCAGAGACAGATCCCTCCTAGAGACTTTGCAGAAAGAAAGGATCAGCAGAGCAGGAACATGTAAAGACAACAAGGCAATTACTGAGTATCTCAGTGACTTATTGAATTTGTATTCAGTACAGGTTCCCACGTTGAAATAGTCTGTGACCGTGACCAGATACAGGAAACAGGGCACAGTATGCTAGAATGGGACTCCAACTCTGAGCAGAAGTGAACAACCACTTCCCTCAAACTGCAGGCATCATTCTCAGTCCTACAGGTGATTATATTGTTGGAATTCACTGCTGCAAGTGAGACCTGCTGATTCATGTTCAGACAGGAGCCATGTGCAGACTTGCTGCAGTGCAGTTCCTCCCATCACCCAGGTAATGACCTTAAGACACTAAAACATTTTCAGCCCCTCACTCCATCCCTGAAAATCCCAGCCACAGCAGCCACCTGCTGGATTTGGCACCACTGATCATAACCTTTTTAAACCAGCAATCTAGCCAGTTTTCTACCCACATCTCACTGCTTTGGTTTAAGGATACTATGAAAGGTCTTGCTAGAATCAAGGTAAAAAATATTAATTGACTTCCTCTTATGCCCAGCACTATCCATCTGATCAGAGGAGACTGTCCAGGCATAGTGCTCCCAATTACTTTTTGATTCTCCATGTATCTGGAGAGTTTCTGGGAGAGTTGGTTCCATAATGGTTCTTGATGACAGACAGAGGCAGAGGAGACTAAATTCCTGGATCTTCTTCCATCTCCTTTCTGAAGATAGTTGTGACATTTTACATTTTTCCAGTCATAGGAAGCTTTTCTCAATCATGAATTTTTGAAGATCATTGTGACCAGCATCTCCCTCTGAGTGTGTCGCCTCTCACAGCTAGAGGACTACCCAAGGAAGATCGCCAAACAATGTGGGATCCAGGGCTGATGTCCCCCAACACCCACTGAAAGGATGCAAAGACCAAAGACAGTATTTCACTGAATTGGAGGAGAGCTTTTCACAGGTATGTCCTACAAACTCTTTTTGTCTGTGTGCACATGTTGTACCAATCCCACTAGGAACGCTGCTCTCCTGGATTTTTATGTACTACTTCAGATTTTGTAAGTTAGGCTTGCAGGTCACTGTTTGCTGTAGTAAATACTTAACCTATATGAAGCCTTTGCTGAATTGTTTGACTGAAGTGATAGGTCAAGTTAAATGCTGGTAAATTGAAGTGCTGGAAGAGGAAAGGAAATGTGATTAATACTAAGTATTTGTAGATACAAAGGAATTCTCCTTGGAAAACAAGGAGAATTTTTTTTTGCATGAATTTCATGGAGAGATTAAGCTCAGAAAAGATTTGCTGCTAGCAAAATGTTTCTGACCGTGAGGTTTTCCTTTCTGGATATTATTTTATGGTAAGTAGTAGAACTTTTTATTAGCCATCCACAATTTTATGAAAGCTGGAGCCTCCTAGCATTACTTTTTAAAGACAATTAATTTTACCTACCAATTTTAAATTGAAAAGATCACTGCCAAAGAATAAAAAAATCCCAAGATTCACACCTGCTAATTAACTTTTGATGAAAATATTTTTCACACATATAACCCACTCAGCATCCAAGACTGCTCCAGTTTAGAAAGAAGAATTTTCTAGCTATCAATTTTAAAAATAGAACAGTACCTCTTTGCATTTGTTCACATCATATGCAAGAGAAAGATAAATAAAAGGTAACTCAGGCAAGCACTCCCACTGTTTCTTGCACTGAGACTGTTGTTTTCTAAAGTTAAAGGTAAATTGTGCATTCCTAACGCAGAAGGAATACTTGTCTCTGCTCATTGAACTAAAGCCATTGTTCAATAAGGCTTCACCTATACAAATATACAGTTCACATAACACTGAAGGTCAAAAGAGATGAGATCAATCTGAATTTCAGAGGTCAAATATGCCAAATACTTATTTTTAGCTTTTTATGTAGTAATTCTGAATACCTGAATACTAATGTCAAAGCACTTAAGAACACACAAAAGATACACCAGAAATGTTCCTTATGCTTCTCCATTCCTAACATTTAATTCCCAGAAAGTGTTTTAAGACAAGTACAGTTGTATAATTTATAGAAAAAAGAACCAAAACCACAGAATATTAATCACAGAGAAGGTATAACATGCATTTATGCACACAATGAAAAATAATAATAGAATAAGCTAGAGACAAAAAATAGTGCTAGAGGTAGCACATGTAAGCTGGGAAAGGCATAATGGAATTCTGCTGTGCCATCCTGGATATTTTCTATGTAAAAACTATTTATGACAGAGTAGAATTCAATGTACATTACTAATGTTCTAATCCTGTGTGTTTCCTTTACACATGATTTCTTCTTCAAAACATCTCTTAAATTCTAGTTTCCATTTCACAACTGAATCCTTTCTTTTAATAAACATGCAAACCCCCCTTGATTAATAAAACACAATTAATCAGTGACACTGGGAGAGTGACTATGCAATTACTGTAGAGTCCATAGAGCAGAAAATCTTCTGAGCTTTATAAAGTCTTTCAGATGTCCCCAGACTACAACTCATGGAATTCCACTAGCTTGTATAGGAACTTTCTGACAGTTTGCTCCTGTCAGCAATCACCTTTCACTCTTCACAAGCAGGAATATCTAATACATCAGTTTATAAATATTAATCTTGATACTTGTTTTTCTAAAGGACAATTATCTTCCTGGAGGCAATCTAATGGTGTTTGTAGCCACCCAGGAGAACCAGAGGAATGCAGAACTTACAAAAGTAAACCAGGAGGTAAACAAAGGCCACGTACACAGCATTCCCTCATCATATTCAATTTAATTCACTTAAATAGATCGTATGCTATTATGGTCTTGTAGGTCATGCAGACACTGAAAAAGAAAACACCTTCAGAGTTTTACAAAACTGAAGTATAAATGTGTTTCTGAGTTCTGGTTTTATATTTCTTGACTTTAGGAGGCCACAGTCAATTTTAAATGGCCCAGGCATGGGCAGCCATCACACCTGTAAGACAACTTCCTTCAGGGATGGGGAACACAAGAATGTTTTGTCTTTTAGAGGCCAAATAAATCCTGAATTATCATCTGAACAGCTACTTTCAAAGTTAAAAAAGAAGAGTCAAGGACAGACCACTAACCAACATCCATTTGGTCTGGATTACACTTGCATTTAGTTACAATTACTGTGTTTGAGGGTTGTGGGTTGAGATTGCTTGCAAACAAACCCCATCCATAAGCAGGTTCACTCCTCATGGGACAGGGGAGAAAACTCAAAGTACTAGAGTGAGAAAACTTATGTGTTAAAACAGACTGTGAAATCCCTCAGCAGTTACTGCTGCAGGCAAAATAGACTCAGTTCAGGGCACTTGAGTCCATTTATGGCCAAATAACAAAACTGAATTTAAATACTGACTTAATTATTAAGAAAAAAAATATTACATGTAAATATTAGGGAAAAACAACTTTCTCCTCAAAATACCTTTGCCAGGTCCGGATTCACTTTCAGGCTCACTTCACTTTTAACACCTTGGTTTACTTCCTCACTGTTCGTCTTTTTCCCTTTTTCAGTCCAGTCACCTTTCCTCACTCTTTGTTGTCACAAGTTCCACCCAGTCCCTTCAGCAAGGCAAAGCACATGGTGCCAGTGCTTAGTGATTTCTCAATTCAGGTAAATTAAAATACAAGCAGAAACTTTGAATAGAAGCTACTCTTAAAAAAAATTAAATTTAAACTTCAGATTTATTGTGTGTTCTGAAACTGCCAAACAAAACCAATAATTTTTATGAGAATTAAGCTGGCAGCAGATTTCTTTTTAGGTTTCTCAATTATACAGAACCTCTATTACAAAGGGCATATTACCCCCCCCCTCCAAAAAATAATATTCCTTCTACACTCATTTGTGTGGTTAAATTGGAAGTCTATCTTTTCTGTCACTCTCAAGACTTTGCCGAAAATTAGGATGTTTCATCACTTAAACAAAATGTAATTGGCATGCAAACAATCCAAGAATTGTTTCAGTCAGTTTCTACGCTGTCCTTCATGAAGCTATTTCTTCCAATTAGGACACCTTCCTGTACAGCAATAGCTTTAAACAGCATTATTTAAAGAAGCATTCAGAATGTGTCTTGTCTATGTTTGTTCCCTGTACACATTGGAGGATGAAAGGTGGTCAATTTTCCTGTTGTTTTTTGTTTGCTTTATTCTTCTCCAGCACTTAATGTAATTTTCAATCCTGTATTTTCCAGAACTGAGTCAAGTCATTGCTGCTTGCAAAATGCTTAATTCCCTGACTGCTTTTGAGCATCTGGGTCTAAGAATATACTCTGGGTACACTCTAACTACATGTGTGCACTTACACTTGAAATCTGACCATGGAGAAAACAGAGAAAATAAAGGACCCCTGGTGATTTCTGATTGGAAAAATTAAGAAAAAGGTCAGCAAATTGCAGTTTGATGTAGCTTTAGTTGCCTTGCCTTGAGCACAAGCAACGCCTTCCAGCCATGTAGGAAGGCAGATCACAGATTGTTGTTTGTCCATTGCAGCTCTGGGGTCATGGTTGTGCAAAAGTCAGGGAGGCTGTCCCAGCAAAACAACATCATAATAATAAGGAATCCCAATCAATCTCATTTAAATTGTGTAAGTATTATAATGGTAAGTAATGGAAAAATTTGATTATTTTTTAGACATCGTTTGACAGTGGTTCTTGGAGAAGGAATTCAGCAAATACACAAGAGCCAAAGTGATTTTTCATCATGTCCAGAGCGGCATGCAGGCTTTGCATGAAGAAATACCAAGAACTACTTCACATGGCCATAATGTACACAAATTCAACATGATTGATGATATTCCATTTTGGGCATTGATACAACTATTTTTATTAAATCCACCATAATATTTAAGTGATTTTGAAAAAGGAGACATCTTTGGTTCCAATGCTGAAATTTTAATCATGTAAAAATATTAGAGTAGAAATATTAAATATTCATAACTTCTTTGAAAATTCCTGTAAGTTTCCTATTTATTTAAGGAAAGCTATGCAGTCATAGCACAGCACAGTCAAGCACATTTCCAGAGTGCAAACAAGTACTATTTCCATGAAGGGGAAAAAATGGCCAGAAAACATAGCAGGGAGCAATTATCCTTGCTCACTACCAATGCACACAAGCTTTATTTCCTTGCTGCTTGGTGATTAACAGGCAGTTTCAAGAGCACCAGTCCTTTTGCTCCAAAGTCATTTTATTTCAAGCAGTTCAAGTGATTCACACTATCTTCTCTCTGCTTATCACTGTATGCCTTTAAAACATACTGTGGGTTACTAAAAGGCCACTTGAATTGCCTCTTTAAGCCCTCCCTCCACTCACATTCAGAGGATTGCTTTAGTTATGGCTCACATAGATTCCCCTTATTTCAGGATGACTTTTTATGGAGTGACTTAAGCTGTTTGGCAGAGCAATCCCTATGGAACACATCTCAAAAATATTGTTCACACGAGATATAATACACTCTACTGATACAAACCTCATTAATTCAAAGCATTTCCCCCCCATATTGATATTCTTGCACTAAATAATGTATCAATAAATTTTTTGATGAGTGGAGGAATCAGAACTAGCAAAAGATAATCTACAAACTGCTATACAAAATTAAAATTTCCTGACAAATTCAAGTAAACTATAAAGAAAATTGAATGCAGCTTTTTTGAAAATGATTCCATAACCATTCTAACAAAACACATCACTCTCTTGGTTGGGTTTCAGAGGGAAATTGTGGCAGAAATTATCTGACAATCATTTTATAAAAGAGTTACTTCCTATATCTACCAAAAATTAAATACATGTTCTAATGTTTATGTCCAGATTGTCTTTTGACATTAATTTTCCCGTTTCCTTACACCAAGCTTCCAGAAGTAACTGCCATGAAACCCACTTCTCATTAAGGAACCAGTTTAAAAATTAATAGATGGAAATGGGGAAAAAAAAATTAGAGGTGAACAAAGTGTCATTCCCTAGTGCCTTGCTCCTTTAGTTTTAACTTTCTTTTTGTAATTATCCCATCAGTGACTGTCATTTGCCATTCAAATTTTACATAAATCAGTTTTCATCTTCAATATCTACAGCTGAATCAAGGTTAATCAAGATATATTGTTTCACTGAAGCCACTGAAAATCACCTACAACAACAGACTAGAGTTTTACAATAATCTAGGAATAGTTTTTTTCCTTATTTGCAAACCAGATAATTCCCAGAAAGACCGAAAACTGAATAACCCCACCATCCTTTATGAAGATTATGATAATGCAGTTTCTTTCTCTTTAAACAGTGAATGTCAAAGCTAAACATATTTTAAAAGAACTGAGAAAAAGTAAGCAAGTATCTGTTTCAAGTTTCTGTAGTCCTGCTCTCCATACACTTTCATTTTAACTGATTAAGAATGCAAGAACTGCCTGAGGGTAGGTGATTCTTTTTTTCTATTTCCAGAGTCAATCATTTCAAGCATTACTTTGTGTTCTCTTTGAAACCAGTAGAAAATAATACTCACTATACAGAAAAGAGGAAATTCTTCTCGCAATTTTTTTGTCTAATCAGATTTCTGTACAGGAAAGCCATTACAGTGCCCAGAATGTCTTGTCTGCAGGATTAGCACAGACACAGCGAGATAAGGAAATTAATTTAGGCTTTAGATATGTTGCCTTGTTATGGAAGAATGTCAGCTGAAGATGAAAATCATTACAGAGAAAATTATCTCTCTTAGAGTCTTTATAAAAAATTTTATCTCAAGAACAGTCATGCTAAAGGTTAGAATTTATCTCAATAAGTTGGATGTATGCACGCAAACTGGTTTAGACTTGCTCAGAGTCAGAGCCAAAAAATTAACCTCAGAAACCCAAAAATTGGGATCTTTTGTGAGTATAGATCCTAAGAAGTCAGGAGACGTCTTAGTCTCAGAGATCAAATTCTGATCTATAAAGTAAATTTCAATTACATTAATTCAAAATTCCTAACTGTCGTAGGCATTTCTTCCTTTCATTCCTTTTCTACTGGCTTCAATTCAAAGTTGCTTATTCCACCACCTGGTGAATAAACATGTTTCAAATGACTTTCAGATAACAAGAGCTAGAAGGAGAAAGTCCAGCATTTGCACTTAGGACACAATGACTAACATTCCATATTAGAGGGGGTCAGTGGAAGTAGCAAAGCAAGTATAAATCATTAACGCTTTCTATTGCCTATTCTATTTCAAATCAAAGATTTTAATCAAATGGCCGCAATTAACATGGTTCAATTCTAGCAGACACATATCTTAATCATCCTTCTATTTGTGACCCAAATAAAACTACAAAAGTCTTAAAATACTTGCAGGAGTTCTTCTCTTAAATTAGTATCCCTTTAGCAGATCTTCAAATCACTAACACACAGAGTACCTTCACAGTGGAATATGAGCTATGGGATGTCCAAGTACAGCAAATTCTTTACCTTAACAACAATAAAAAATAAATTGAAGACTATTAGGATATAAAATATGGGATGTGGCTTATTAATTTTAACCAAAGTTCTCCTCTAGATTTTTTAGAGAGTTAATCTCCAAGTGTCCATCTCACACACTCCACAACTTTTTACGTGAACCATCTCTATTTTCAAAAATCCTCTTTTTTTAAAATTATAGATATATTTGTACATGCATTACAGTGCTGAAGGTATTGATTTATGGAACATTTTTGTAGTAACTGGTATTTTAAGATCAAATCATACTAATTTGATCTGGGCCTATTCTTAGTTTGAAGAACCCCTTACTTACAATAGCTAGACTTAAACTTCTTTCAACAGATAAATTTCACATAAACTGAAGTTTATTTTAAATTTAATACAGAAATTTTGTTTCCTAGGAAAATACAATATTTTCACATAATTTTTAAATTATCATGAGACAAAATATCCAATAAAGATACATGCATTGCTGTGCACCAGCAGAAACTCATCAGACTACATGCTGAACATTATTTAGGTAAATCTTTCTTCTTCCTTTGTGATTTTAAGACAGGCAAAACTCATTTCATTCTCTATGTTGATGCTTCAGACAAAATAATGCTGTTATAACTGATCTCTTCTCAGTTGTCTTCCATCAGTGATTATTTTGAGCTATTACGTACACAGTTCCAAAGGGCTTCATTCATCAAATTACAGAGTTAAAAAAAGCAGGCTTAATTCTAGCCTAAAGCACAGACTGTGGACATATCAAGTCCCAGCATAAAACACACATGAGAAATTTGGCAAAGAGAAAACACTAGATTGAACCTTGATTTGAATGGGAACCTTAACATTTTAACATTCATACAGAGGAGATTTATCTAGGAAAAAAGAAAAAAACCTAAACTACAGTATTGTTAGTGACAGACAGAAAACTACACACATTGTGATGCAGTGGGAAAGAAATCTAGGTGACTGTCAGCATGGGCCAACAACTACAATTTGTCAGTGTCTTGAGGCACTGTAATTACGGAATATTAACACAGGAAAATTATTTTATTTTACTGAGTTCTTCATGACAACAAACCATGCAAACCTCCACAATAAAGCAAAAGCAAAAAAGAACCACCTCATCCAAAAAAAATAAAAAAGAGAAAGATAGAGAATTCTAAATTAGCTGAAAGTCCATGCAGCAAGGGAGAAATGATCTGCTCAAGCAAGACCAGGGCAGTACTTGTAGAAGCATTATTTAGATGTAAAGAAAAGAAGTATTTAGAATATTGCTTTTTTTTTTTTTTTTTGATGTGTCTCTATGCTTGGGGGTGCAAGGTAGTTACATCCAAAGATTTTGGGAAGCAAAAATTGTCAAGAAATAGGGTCACGGCAGAAACACCTCTGTGTTCTTTACAGTATCTGCAACACCCAGCCTGCTTCTTCTCACCTTTGAAGAAACTGGATAAGAGTTCTAGCTAAACAATGACAGAAGACATTCCAGTACCTCATCCAAAATTCTCTCAGAATCATATGAAGAACAACAGCTGTGGTCAGTGAGGCTTCTCAATTTAAATTACATTTTTACAAGTTCAGACACTGTTTTACAGAAACATGCTGAATTGCACCATCACTAAAAATCCAAGATGCACATGCAAATCATCTTGAAATACAAGGATACCTGTTCATTATACTAATACTACCCCTACTTTTATTACTAAAACATTTTGTATGTGTCACCACTGTTAGATTCTGCACATATTTTAACACAGCTCTTATTTCTATGCATTTATACTTAGATAACATTGCTGAACTAATACAATAGCAGCTGCAATGCAAGGTTACTACAGAGCTCTACATAATTCCAAGTTTAGTACTTCAAATTATAAGCAGCACACCCTTCATAATAGAAAGCCTTACAATTTCTTTTGTAGCATAAGTGTCCTGCTCCAAAGTAAATCACATCTATTTTAGATTTTCCCACCAATAAGAAGAAGGGCCTATTTTGTCCTTCAGTCTCTTAATGCAGAACCCTTCAAGCCATTTATTTCCATGGAAATCTGTAAAAGTTACTGATTATTGAGTCATCTCTTGTTAACTCAATTGCTCACAGGTCAAAGAAACAGTAATAAATTTACTCACAAATATGGAAGACAAACTGGGGTTAGATGGTGTCTAGTGAATTTACTACTTTTGTTGACTATTTCTATTCGCTTAAAGAAAAAGCAGAACGTTCACCTTAATAGTGGGTGAAGAAGAAATGCAGTTTAATCTGGAGTGTGAATATTTGTCAAAAGAAAGTGCAGAGCAAAATATTAAAACAATAATACAGATAAAACTATCAAATATTTGGAAAATATATGTATTAAAATTCATTCATATAAAAGTTCAGCCTTTCCACTGGTAGTTTTTAAGGTATTTCCACAGACCTGCTCTCATCCTGCAGTTCATACTTGTGCTACAAACTAAAGACAAAGCTCCTGATGTGACTTGATGGTGTGTCCAGAATGAGGGCTGAAATTTGCGCTGACAAACAGCAAAGCAATAGTTAAAGGGTTGTGATGTTCATGCTGCACTTTTAATTGTGAATTGTGTAGACTTTCCTCTTTTCTAACCAAAACCATTCCTGGCTTTGAGAACCAAAAGGAGTCTTAAGAAAACAATGTCTTTAAATTTTATTTTCTAACCATTGTATGATTTTTCTGCAACTGTATTAATGATTTCTAGGCTTGAGAGAGCATCTTTTTAAAATATTTTCAAAAGCACAATAACAAATATAGCTCTTATGACTTGTATGTCTCCTGCACTTAAAAAAAAGCATAAAAATCTCCCCCTCCCCTTGACACTGTACTGGGCAAAACATTTGTAAACTTTAGGGTACAATAGAAAAAAACCTCAAACTTCTCATAATCCCGTGGAATAAGACATATCAGCAAGGTTAATAAAACTAACTGAAAACCAGTATTACAACTGTGTACAACTACTGAGCAAAGATACAGTTGAAAACATCAAGACCTACAGTGCTGAGAGTTTTTTCCCCTCTTCTTTTTGCTCTAGTATGGTAGAATCCATTACTTTTGGGATACAGAAGTATAGGAAGTTAAGATCAAACAAAAAATTTATCAAATGAAAAACTGTCTGAATCTCATTATCACTTAATAATGGTGCAAAAAATTCATGTCATTAGTGCAAATTAAGGAAAAATACGGAAAATATGACTGGGATGGATTGAATGAGGGTTTTTTGTTGTGTTTTTTTTTTTTTTTTTTTTTTTAATCAGGCTACACAAAGTATAAGAAACTGGATAATTACCTAAAACCGACAGCAGAAATTTTATAACTTCATAGCCTATTTATTATCGGGCTAGCACAAACAAGCACAAGGACCAGGAAACTGACAGCAGGGAAAAGTTTATTAAACCAAGAATCAGATGTTCATTTCTAGAAGAAGCACACAAACACTTCTGCTGCTACCACACTTGCACTCAGTTGTTGTCAGGGGGAAGAGGACAGCTCAGAACTGTTCCCAGATGCAGTTTCTGAGAGATCACTCCCTAATTTCCCTCAAAACATCCTTCTGCTCCACTGTGGCATGAGTATTTTATGCCAAAGTAAAACATAAATGCCATTATACAGCCAGTTACATGTAACTGTTATGTGTTGCTAACCACAACACATGTAGCTGTCTGCTTGTCCTATTCCTTGCTTGGTTAAAATTTATGAACGTGTTCCAGAAAAAGTGAACGTACAACAAGGAACGTAATAGCCTTTAGTATATTTTCTATAGTTTGTTTGTCAAGACTGGAATCATGTTACTCCATAAATTCAGTACAAATAAAAAGTGTACAAAGAACCATTTAACTACTTAAAATGTAAGTCCAGGTTGTTAGACATTCTTAAAAGCTGTAGACTAATCTTAATGGCTTGATCAACCATTTCAGCTTTAACACATACAAATTGAAGTTACAGATATCTTTATCATTTGGTTAATTTGCTTAAGATATTTTAAGTCTTAAGGAAATTGTCTTAAGTCAGTTCATACCAGCAAAGATGGCAAATACCTTCACCATCAACTGATGCTGAGACATAACAATAGCTTAAAATAATGAGTGTGAAACATAGGAGTTAATAAGTTAGAAGAGTATTCAGTGATTACCTTATTTATACCTGAAATACTCTAAATTCAAGAACAAAGAAAACCACTCTGACTGCTTACGTTGCAAACAATCAACTAAAATATTTTCTAAAGTAGGCAAGTCAAATTTACATCCAGAAAACCACCGTTATAAGAAAGGAGTGGCAAATCAGTCAGAAATTTTCCTTAGTTGTATCAAAACTAGTGGTTTTATTTTAATTAAAAAAAAAAAACATTAAAAAATACACACAACTGTTGTATAAGTTTGCCACATACTAGCTTTGCCATTCAAATCTGATCACAAATCAATATACAAACAATCTGATTTGGGCAAATAATATTTGGCAACACATAATAGTTTGGAGCAAGCAAAGGAAAATATTTATTATTTGAAAGGATGACAAAGACACTTACTGAGACTTAACATATCTTACCTACATAATCATAAATGCCTTACAACAGGAGGTCATTAAGAATTACATTGGGATACTTTGGCCTAAAAATTTTGATTTGCAGACACATTTCTTTATTTGAATCTTTCCCACTAATATATAGGTCTTTCACAATTTTCTTCTAAATAAAACCTTCCAATATCTACCAATTTCCTCTACCTGATCTTGCATTTTCTTCGTGTCATCTTTCATTCTCTACAGCATACAACAGTATGAATACAACAGTAATGAACACCAGATAGACATTTAAACCTACTTACATTCCACTCATTGACAGAATTCAATCAAAAAGACCAGAAATACTTTGAGTTGGAAGGGACCCAAAGAGATCACTGAACCCAATTACCTGCTCCTTGCAGGACTTCCTAAACTCTGATTAAAAATAAAAGCATTCCTAGTAGCCAGTATAAGTAAGGGCAATAGCAGGAATTATCTCTGCATGAATCCAAAAACAATCCAGAGACTTTTCAAAATCTTTACCTTACACAACATAACTTCTACAAGAAAGACCTAGATGTAAATTGTCTCCACCACTTTGATGGCTGAAATGGAGATCAAATTCTGAAAAATATTTTAAATTACACATGTGCCATTTTGACAGGTATTAAATTACATAAAAACAATGTTTCACCATTGCATACTCCCTTTTACTGCAATACATTAGCATTTTGCAGCCAGAGAAGAGAGTGTTACTACACAATATGGTGTTAGGAGACACCCGAGTACCTAATTAGGAGACTTGATAAATACACAATGTAAAATTACAGAAAGAATATTCTAAAACCTTCAAACACGATTTCTCCCTTGCACGCATACCAAAAATTCTGGGCTTCAATCTAGAAATGAATTTACTATCACAAACAAAATAGCTATAGTTCCTCATATTCATGCTTTCAAATAGGTACAAATCATAATTTTCCTTTGGAAATGTTTGCAGCGTGGAAAAAAGAAAAAGGTGGCTAGCACTGTAAATTACAACACTGAATAGCAAATAATTACAGCAGACATTTGGAAAACCACCAATGTTTAAGAGTTTTTCAGTTGTTGGCTAAACAACTGCAAGCATCTTTGCCAAAACCAGAATAAAACGTCTAATCAGAAGTGACTCTTGCATAGAGAAAATAACTTATTCACTAATCTATTTAAAGAAGAAAGTTTAACCAATTATAGAAAACACTGTGACTGCATCGATTCAGTTGCACAACTCAATTTTCAATTCCAATCTCATTCAAGGCTTACAAGCTCAATCCCATGCTTTAGCAAGTAGAAAACCTCTTCTTCCTCCAGTGGTTTGCCAAAACTGAGTTCTAGAAATTAAAGCGTGTACTAGGCAAGAAATTCTGTGCCATTCAACTACATATATTTTTAACATTTTTCCGAGGGACATGCATGGGTTACAAGGTCATTAGTCAACAATTGAGACATGTCCAACTATATTTAATAATTAAGAGACTCAATTCTATCTTTAAAATAATTTTTGCATTTTGTTAAATGCTATCTCCTCCCATGAAAAACTCACCAAGAGTGAGTAACTGAGAACAGCACAAACATTCGGAAAAGTTAAATTGTAAGTGGCTTAATAGGAAATGTCATGGAAATTCAGTAAAAGTATAATTGTATGGGAAAAAAGTGACAATCACTTTTTAGACACAGGTGAGATTTATATCCGCACACATACACACACACATACACATATATATATATATATAACACAATAGCTGCTCCAATGGCCTTGGAGTAAAGAATGTTTTAGGAACATCCTCTGAGGGAAAATTACTAGTCTGTCAGCAAAGCAGAAAATATGTCAGAGAATTTATATAAATGTACAAAATTCAAGTGAATGTGTGAGAAACAAAGAACCCTTCAAACATGACTGCTTAAGGATGTATAAAAGATACTCAAGGTAAAATAGGTAATCCTATTACAGCTAAGGTTAAATGGCAGTTATATGAGACATCATCCTAATAAAATTGCAATATATAGAGAAATATAAGCCATCTTAAAAAATATGAGTACCTAGAATTTGAATACATGTTTTGGATATACATTAAAAGGTAATTTGAACTCAAGATCTTTCCAGAAGTTATAAAAGTGGCAGATGCTCTAAATCTACAGAACAGAAATCAACAGCTTTCCGAGATCCAGTTCAGTGCATGCACATTAAAACCCCGGTCCCAAAGCTAAAGAAAATTTCTTTAGAGCATGTACATATAGGCAGCTTTATGCTATTTCAATAGAGCACAAAGGTAGCACTAAAAGCAAAGGATTTTTCTTCAATTTATAATTTATCCCACAAATGTTAAATTCTTGTGCCAAAAATCATTCAAGTTAATTTATCATCAAATGCATGGTACAACTGTTTTGCCACTGGAAGAAAAAAAAAAAAAAACAAACACCAAACAACATAATTTCCACTAACCTTCAGGATCAAGGAGTTTCTCTATTCCCAGGTGCTGCCTGGCTATGGAGAATGCATGGTCTAATCGTTGTACAGGTGACTGCTGAGAAGCAACAGCATTCCAATCAAACAGGTCTGGTCTAAAGCAAAAATAAAAGGAAGAATAAGTTTCTTATTTTTCAGTCTTACATTTACTGATGTTTTTCTAAAGCTAAGCATCAGCATCCACTTTTTTATTCTCGTAATGAAAGATTGTGTTAATTGGCCCTGGGACTAATGAAGCTCAGTTTCTAATGGGTTTGCATTCTGTTCTCATCCATGTCCACCACAATCACATTGTCCATGATTGGTTCTTTCATTCCAGTCCCAAATTGTGCTTGGGTGGGAAAGATCAGGTGCAGTGGCCGTGCAATCGGGACTGGCATGCGGCAGGACAAGCAGGACAGAACTGCCGAGGCCATCTGGGGCCCTTCCTCCTCTCCCTAGCTACCAGTCTTTCACATCAATTCGTATTTCTAAGAGTGCAATTGCTTCTGAGATTACCAGCTCACTGCTACAACAGATTAAAATCTATCAACAGGTTAAAAAAATCCATAGTCATAGAAATATTTGGGTTGGGAAACACCTCTAAGAACATAGAGTTCAACTCTCACCCTTACACTGCCAAGTCACAATTTATATGCTCTTACAGGAAAAGACAGAATGACCAAAATTGAATTATAGCCAGATGCAGTCTGGGACCTTGTATTAACAGCTGCACTATTTGCAATATAAATAATGTTAGTACAGTACAATCTTTGGCTTTTCATCTAAGAGTTATCCATTAGGAAATCAGAATTTGTTATCAGGCACTCTGGAGAAATAAAGTTTAATCAAATACCCTGTGATTACTCCGCATGTAATATGAAGAAAAACAACCACGCTATTTGTGACTTCAATACAGTGTTCTAAATCAGGGGACATTTAAATGTATAATTTCAACTACTGATAAATCAAGCACACTATTTACACCATTTAAATTTTGCAATTAATGAAAGATTTACTCACATTTTTATTAATTTTAGTAGTTAATTTTAAATAGTATCCTGAGTTATAATAAATGGAAAAATGTTTACTACATCATATCGTAATAATGTCAATATAGTAAAGAAAAATATTCCTTTTACCTAGTAGTTATTCTTTAGTTATATACCTCTGCTGTCTGATTTTTTTCTGAGGGGACTGATTTTTATAGTAACAACTAAGTTATTCCAAGTTATTTTGCTCCTCTCTGCATAGATGCTCAAATATTACAGTTTTCTACCTCCCACATGCAGAATAACTCCAAAATACTAATAAATTTTAATTTAATATTAAATCTGGCTGGGGACAGGGTGGAGAAGGGAGAGGAAATTTAGGCAGTAATCTCTGGGTTTACCCATGGATGGATTAAGTCTGTGATCCTACAGACTGGCTTGTGTACCAAAACACAGGAATGCAAAACATACTCTGTGTGTACATAACTAGTAAAAGATATTTTTGGCCATTTTCCTTTAGCTGGGAATGGAGTTACCATTGTTCATAGTAGACTACACAATGCTATGGTTCCAATTTACAGATAAAGAGTGCTCAGAGCAAACCAGGTATTACTGAAATGTGATCACATAAAATCAAGACCTTCTATTTTTCCCTTTGCTCTACCTTCCCAAAACCAGTGGGGGACAGATGAGCCAGAGACTTGGGACAGGTGACCCAAACCAGTAAAAGGGATACCCCATGCCACACAACTTGCTCAGCCATAAATAGCTGGGTAGAAGAAGGGAATGAGGTTGGGGAGTGTTTGTCTAGGAAGGTGTCTCCTGCTTGAGGAGTGGCTGGTACCAGTTACTGCTTTGGCAAAATTTGTTTTTCTTTTCTTCTTCCCTCCATGTATTAAAGGAGTCTCTATTTTGACTCAAGAGTTTTCTAGCTTTCTTTTTTTCCTGTTCCCTTCCCTGTCCTGGGGCAGCAGGGGGTGAAGCAAGCAAATAGCGTTTGGGTGCTCAGCTGCTGGCTGGGGTCAAGCCACCACACCCCTACACCTTATTCTGCAAGCACACAGATATTACTCAAATCCCTATTCCAAATTTAACACTAGGCATAGGATGCACAAGCTCATAGAGCAAATTTAGCTAAGAGAACACTGCAGTGACCACAAAGTTGTCTATTTTGACTGTCTTAAAAAGCTTGGCAAGAATGTGTCACACATATACTACACAGACTAGAGTGTAAAAAGATTATTTGGTAAGAAAAGTTTTTAGGACAAGGAGAGGAAAGAAATGTATCCAAGGGACTACCTTCTCCTGAAAGTTTTCTTTTTTCCTTTTTTTTTTCTGTTTTAATTTGGCTAAAAGTTCTAAGCACACCTGCAATGCTGAGAGCAGTATATTATGTTCACAGAATCATTTTTTGTTTGGTGATACAATATTCTATATATGGGGACATACTTTAATCAGTTAGGACTCCACTGGGCAAGAACATGAACATTTACAATTGCTCCTTGAGGAATGTCACAATATTGTCTTATCCCTCCTGAGAAAACCTCTGTCATCATTAATAATATCTTAGATAGTCAATTTCATCCAACTTTTCAGTTGTATAATCCAGGAGGGTATTTTCAAGTTAACCTACCAAGACAATCTAAAATAATTATCATGACTTCATCTCTAGAGGTAGGACTCTCAATATAAGACAGAATTTTTGTTCATTTGTTTTTGTGGTTTTTGTTGTTTTTTTTTTTTTTTTTTCCTTTAAAAACCAAACACTCGAGCACTCACAAGAGTTTGAAACAACATCACATCTTAATACCTGGGTTGAATTTACATGCTGTCTGTGCAGAGAATATTCAGCATCTCTCTCCACTCATTACAGATGGCAAAAATTTGGACCCTCAGAGACATAGCCAGAAAGGAATTTGTGAGATCTAGTACGTTACTGTCAGATTTCTTATCCATTTTCTTAGTATTGTACATAAAGCAGAGAGCAGAGATTCCAAAACAATTTACAAGTATATGGTCACGTATTGCAACTCAGTTCTGATAAGCACCAATTTAATTAAAATAAAAATAAATTCAAAAAGCTCTCTCTACTCCAACAGCAATTTAACTTTCCAGATTTTCACTTTGTTGAAAGATTATGTTGCTATACACATTTCAGTAGCTCTATCACTAGAATAACAGTGTCATAATGTCAGCTTGAAGCAGCAGCTTCTCAGTGCTATGTGTCAGGATGTTTCACTGGGTGTATTTATGTGGCAATACTGCCATGTGTGATTGTGGGAAATAATATAGCCTAGAAGATTAATAATTGTGGTAAGTGGAAAACAGCTTTTGAAAATCCCTGAAACAACACTAAGACTGATTTTCAAATTACAACTATTAGCTGTCTAAGGAGTTTTAAATACAGGAGTGAGAAGGCATGAAATAGTAAAGGAAAGATTTGAAATGGAATACTGATTCTCTGCCTTCATTTCTCCTCTCCATATTGTTCAAATAATACCAAGGGAGATGGAATTTATTCTCATATCTGCAGCTTGGGTCTTGCCTGAAAGGGAGGAAACCCATGGAAAAATAACTAGCATTTCTCACTTTTCTTCCTGAACAATACAATACATTTTCAAAGAAGTTAGAATTAAGTAGAACATGCTGAACTTTATCTAGCCATTCACTGATCAGCTCAAACAGCACTGGTCTTAGATTAGTTTATGACACAACCATGGAGAGCCAAAATTGAAAAGATTGAAGGCTTCAAGGGAGAAGTTGGAATTGTAAAAATCAAACTTTCTATTGAACATATGGTAATTTTTTTCACCAACAGTTCTTTCCTATCACTAGCAGAAATACAAACAATAAAAAAAAAAGGGAAAACAAACCTGAAATTTTTGAAAACATAATTCCAAGAAAAGTAAAGTAAAAAAAAGAGACTCCTTTTATCCCTTCTGACCCTCAGTTACATAACTTACAACAGTACTTGTTCAGCCAGAGTGAGAAAATTTATACTATGTATAGTATACTATATACTGTGGACAAACAAATCCTGACAGATCTCTATGCAGAGATTAAAGTCATGGATAAGACAAGCCATAGTTTGTGATTATTGTAGACAGAAAATAGTCATAGTTAGACCATGAAATTTATCATCTCCATTTCAATAGAAAAGCTGTGTGTTTGTTATTTTACCTGTTTCTAAAAAATATCTCATATATGTTTTCAGAAGTTTCAAAATTGAAAAACATCAGGATAGAGCAACTGATACATAACCTAGTGATTTGCTAAAAAGTTATTCTTTTCATACCTCTTCATCCCATTGTTTTCGCTTTTACTTTTCCTGTAAACTACTGAAGAATTTTTTTTTTTTTTTGCTTCTGTCCAGGACCTCTTTCTGATGTCATTTTCTTTCCCTTCTCCCTCTATCACCCTGAAGCAGAAACAGCTGCAATGAAGTGCTCATTTGTAAAGGCAGTCACCTGGCCTAAGTTCAAGCATTTTAAAGAAGCAAGGAGGAAGATAATGAATGCCACCTGTTCCCACTTCAAAATCCTGATTACTGGAGCAGCAGAGAAAAGAAAAAGAGCCCCAACAAATTTGGAAAGAGGTAAATATCTCTGCTATCCACCTGGAGGAAAAAGATTTAAAGAAGTAAATGGGGAAACGTCTTTGTGATCTGGACCCTTAAGAAGGGAGAGTTTGTAGAAGGACTGACCTCTCTTCATCAGCAAAATATTTTCATTTCTGTATATTCCTAGGGTGATGATGCCACTCCACAGCTGTTGCCTTGTTTTTTTCAGTTCAGTTCAGAACATACCATTCAAGAAATCATCTGCCAAGCTTATATCCTGAAAATTCACTCTCTGGGATCACTAATGTCCCCTGGGAGATTTGCCAGGTGACCTGTGTTCCACTGCTTCTTCCACTCAGTATTGAAAGCAATTGCTAAAGAGCCTAAATGTCCATGGAGACATGGTGATTACAGAGATGGAAAAATCTACCTCAAGTAACCCCTAAATAAAATGACAGAGAAAGAGCATTAGAAAAATTGGATCTAATCAAAATAGCAAGCTGAAAGTTAGGGATTGGTGGGATAGAAGACTATGAGAAATAAAGCTTCCACTGCTCTCCCAGCATACTATGTGGTCAGTGCTTCATGAAAGTCTCTTACTTTATCTCAATCCATTTAAGGATGTACTTAGAAAATTCATCCGGATGCAAATTTCACATTACTATCTGAACCTCTTTAAAAAAACCAAAAAAGCTACAAACTAACACAAAAAGCCACCTGTTCATCACTGAAAACATTATATAAGAGGAATAAAAATATCACCACCCATAAAGAAAAGGAATTTGTTTGAAAAATAAATAGATTTTACGCTATCACAAAATCTACCCTCATTTTAAGAGAGTCTAAAGATTAAGAAAAAATCTTTGGGTAGCATCACTCTTTCAGTGTTAAAGAGATTTTTGGTGTTTGGGGTTTTCTGTTGAGTTTTGGAGGTGATTTGGTTTGTTCTTGGTTTGGTTTTTGTACAAGTCTAGAAATAGAGCTAAAATTGGGGGAAAGTACATACATCAGGCACCAGGTCCACTCTATTAGTAAAATATCATACCTGAAACTATAGCTATCTTTCCTTGTGACTAACTCTGCTTCCATTCCTGCCAATGCAGAGGAATAAAGTCAGAGGGTGAAAATGAAAAAAAAAGAAGAGAGCATCTGGACAACACTTTCTGGAGAACAAGGAAACAGACAAGAAAGTAGTGAAGAACTGGAGAAACAGGGAATTCTGACCACAAAAAAAAGGTAGAAACTGGAAAAATTGAACAGGGAGAACAGAGGAGCTAAATTCAGAGGTGTTTCTCATCTGAATGTTTATCATTCTATGTAAGTAAATCACAAACTATTTATAAAACACAGGATGTGTGAGACACCAAGTTTCCCTAAGAATTCATGTAAATCACTCTTGGACAACTTTTCTTCAGTGCATACTAAAACTGTCTTCTTCAGGTACTAAATCTAAGGCACTCTGACACCAAGTCTCTAATGTACCTGCATCTTAGAGTGATTGAATTAGGGTCCTTCGAGAAGATTTTTTATTATTATAGGATACAGTTAGGAGCTCCTGAGCACGGAATGCCCTAGTGTGCCTATTCAATTGATTCCATCTGGAATCTTGAAGGACAGTTCAGTGTTCCCACACACTAAACATGAAATGCTAAGTCAACAAAAATCAAACATCAAACATTGGTTCATCTTAAAAATTACTGCATCAGGGCTTTGGAGGAAATGAGGAAATGAAACTCTTGCAGAGAACTTAGTGATTTAAGTCCAGAAGATGACTGGTGTGTCTTGGAAACTTGCCTCCAGGAATCTGACTGAACACTTGCCATTTCCCAGATAAGTGCAGTAACTACTGGACAAGAGACAAGACTTCTGTGGAGTAATTCTTCACTTCTATTGAAAATAGGCTCACTGTGCAGAAAGCTATGCAAGATTTATGGCAGCAGACAGAAGAAGACTAAAAGCAGGCTTGAGTTTTGCAGCCCTGAATTACAAAACCTGAATAAAGTGCATAAATTCCAGTAAGCAGGAAATTAATGTTCATCTGGTGAACTTTGCTCTGAACTGAACACAGCAGTGCATAAAATCTGACATAGGACACAGAAATTTGTCTAGACAGTCTCAGTCTGGTTTACTGGCAACAGCACTCCCCAACCAGGGACTGATCCTGAATAAATTCCTCTGCTCAGACTTCTGAATAAATTCCTCTAGAGAAGACAAAAATGAATTTCTGATTACTGATTTCAGACACCAGATATTACACGGTCCTGCAGAGCATGCAATCGGAATATCTGAGTATCAGATACCCTAATCAGGGAACAGATAGTCTGCTATTGTTTCTGGATGGAAAGGCATTGTGGAAAGATGACTGGGGGTAAAATCAGAGTCAATGGAGAATTATATTCACATCCTAAGAGAGGTTACAACGGTATGGTGATTTTAGGGAAAAATACAGTTTTGGCTTCCTGGATGGAATGAAGTTGGTGTGTCTGAAACCTGTTCTGGGTTGATTCCCCACACAGTGGGATTGTTTGTCAGTGTTTCCCATTGTCTTCAGATTTCAGAGCCCTCCTCACCATCTTGCCCTTATTCCCAGCTGCCACAAGGAGCAGCATGTGGAAATAGGCAGCATCTTTGTCTGGGGAAGCCACATGTACATGACCTGCAGAGAGTGTCTGTCATCTTCTTGTCCCATCTGCCTCGGGGAACTAAGTCAAGGGGGCAACCATCTTTTTGTGAGAAAAACACCCTCTCTCCCTGTATACTTTTTTTTTAATCATTATTGCTGTTGTTGCTGTCCATTTCTTATTCCATTGCTGTTTGCTTTCAATAAATTGTGATCCCAATCCAAAGTCTGCTTTTGTTCCTCCCTTGGCAGAGGGGGCAGAGGGAAGGGAGAGGCTTATTTGGAGTTTAATTTCTGGATGGTGTTTAAAACACTGCAGAGTTAAAAAGTTCACCTCCCTAATAACTTCAGTAGTCAGTGGCCTTGCAGGACAGTCCCCTCTAAGAGACAAGTATACACTTAAGGCATCAGTAGTAGGAGAAAGAGGTTGGGAGGCTTATCACATTGGGAAGAGCAATCCTGCTTTAGAAGCAACAGTGGCAAGAACTGGGTTTTTTTAGATATATTGGCTGGCACATCTTCCTTAAGCCATGTTCATACAACCCCCAGAGAACTCTGAATTTTATACAGCATAGACTAGAAGAAGGCAACTTCTGAGAGAGGCTAAAAACTCAAATCAGCTGGTGGAATAACATGAAAGGTTTTGAAAACAAAGGCCAACTTCTCCAGCTGTGTCCTTGTGAGGCAAATCCATACATTGAATTCAACAGCTTTGAGAGGCTTTCAAAGAACACCACATTTCCCCCCTCTAAATACCCACAGGAAAATCTCCTTCTCCCTCTGGGACAACTTCAAAGGCTTAGTTTTGGATCTACTCCTTGCTATTCTCAAAAGTTTCCAAGTCTGTACTGCTTGAGACTATCTTCTTGGTATACAGACTGAAATTCCAGAAAAGGATCTGAGCTGTTAATATTTGGTTGTGCTGTGAAAAGCTCTCCCTCCATGAGAGGATTTAGTAGGACACAAAACGCAGCACCCAGGTCAAAGCAAAGAGTCACTCATTTAAAAGCATGCTGAAACACCCACAGAGGAAGCAGCTAAACCCCACACGCAACAGACAGACTGCCCTCAAGCCCTGTACAGCCATCTGTCACAGTGAAAAGCTGCTTTTCCCACCTGTGGCTGTGGAGGAGAGCGTTGAAAGCCAATCCATCAGACCAGCTCGTGGTGAAATTGGTAACGTTGACCTGCGGGTACTTGCGAGTCGATTGACGGACCCAGCTCAGCAGAATCATCTCACTGTTTGTCTGCTGCAGCCCAGCCATGATGTTCTTCATTACATCTTTGACCTGCAATAAAAGACAGAATTTGATAAATGACTGAACTTATTAAAAGCTGACTCTTTCTTTTCCTGAAATGAAAAACCTTCAGTTAAATAAGTTTCAACCCTAAAGAAAAACTGCTAAGTAATTAAAGAACGTACTTGTTTTCTCAATATAATGGCAGAAATCAATTCTGAATGCTTAAAGACAGCAGCTACTGACATGTATGAATTCATTCATCCCTGTGCCATAGGTGAAGCAGGGACAGAGAAAGCACATTTGTTAGCATCACTTGTGGTAACAGAGTTCTTTCAAACTAAGTATTTCTCCTTGTGGTTTTATTTGATCTGGAAATACACCCTTAGTTAATTTGATACATTACAGCAAAATTTGATAAAATGATTAATAGCATAAACCGTGCATCATGTTTTTGACTTAAAGGTGCAAAATGCATTTGCATACATGCACTTGGATGAAAAGTCAATTTATTGCATGCATTAAAAGAGTATTTTATTATTTTAATGAAGTTAATATTCCTTTTTCACTAGAGAGAGTTTACCAATCTACAGTTATTATTTTACAAAAAGCCTAAAGACTTTTATAAATATTATCCTGGAGTTTGACATAATGCAGTAGATTTTTTATTTCCTATCAATTTCTCTACTAGTTAAAGAGCACATAAAACTTCTATTAAGAATTATTTTCCTGTAAAGTAGCACCTTTTAAATAAATTTTTTCCCCATACATCTTTTAGAATAGCAGCTCTTTTAAATTATTCCCTAAGATATAAATTAACTATAAAGTTGCTTATTGCTGCTTATTCACTTAGGGAATATTGCATTTCATGATCATTTTCCCCTTGAATTCCTCTGCTGCTAGGAGTATCAGTCATTTAAAGAACAATATTCATGCAGAATCTACTTTATGATAAAGTGTGGACCACTTTGAAACTGTAAAGATTGTAAGATAATATGCAGAAGCTGCAATCTCAAAGAACAGTCAACAAAAACAATGACAATTCATTACTATGACATATTAGAAAAAAACAGAGATAACCTTTTATTGCTGAGTACAGTAAATTGCTCACTAGTTTCACAGTAATTAATTCAATCATTGGATTTTGTGAAGATATAAATTACTGAAATAACATTTTGGGTTTAGGTCTCAGATGCATATTGACCAAAGAGTATCAGTGCCCTTAATTTTCCTTTTGAGCCTTAGGTGTAAACTTTACATTATATGTTATTAATTTCTAAGATGGAAGGAGAAATTTATCCTCTAAATTTCATGGGACATGTTCCTGACTTCAGTCTTAGATTTTAATTTGCACCAATGAAAATTAATATAAATTCTGTCAGATAGGAATAGTTTTATTGTTGTTTCCATTTTTACATCAGGAGACAGAAAATAAAGTGTAAGAAAATTAGGAAATATACTCTTTATTTTTGCTTCATATGTCTGAGTGGGTGTTTTGCATTTCTTGACATTTTTAACATCTTTACTTTTGAGAGGTGCCAAAGTTGATTTACATAATGTAGCAAGAAGCTGAGATTTGGCCTCTGTATTCCCAAGCACCTTTACTACTATAAAAATACAGAATCTTATTTTTTTTTCAATAATCTGGATGCTGAAAAAGAATAAAACTTTTGCAATTATCATCTGTTGCACCAAACATAAGCAATGAGAAAGACTAGAAAATACTAAAGTTATGGAGACTTGTCCAAGCTAAGATTTCATTGTTCATTTTGTTTTTTATCATATGCTTATAGATTTTTCTGAATATCATAATTTCTGAACAATACAACACACATTTGCATTAAAGGGTAATTGAATATCAGGAACACCATATTTAGAAATAGTTCATAACACAGATTATGTGTTTGAGCTGATATCAAAGAGAAAGGAGCTATGTCTATGAACAGAGATGATTAGACAAAATTAGTAAAAAAATGGGCCATCATGAAGGAAATTATTCAGAAGAAGCCAGGTAATAAATCCAAATACAGCATTTGTTTTTACTTTTCTGTAAATGAGTACAAAACAGCTTCAATCTCACCTTATTGAGTTAAATATGCTTACAGTTGATAAAGTTTTGCTTTTCTTCTCCTGTATTTCTTTGCAACAATAAAGACTGTTAAATTTATGATTTTTTGTAACATCCTAGGGAGAGTCAGACATTTAAAATAACAGAGTAAAAGGGTCTGACCTCATCCTGAATGCTGAGGCCCCTTCCTGTTCAATGAGAATTGGTGGATAACTCCACTTCTACAGCTGGAGCCACCCTGCCCACCTGAGTGTCCTGAGGGGCATTTCCATCCCATCCCACCTGGCACCTTGGCAGCACCATGCCACACCTGCAGCACAGCTCCACCCTGTCTGCAGGATGGCTGGGTCCTGAAGCAGGATCAGTGCCTGAGCACAACAGTGCTGGCTGATATTCTGGTGAAAAGGCAGCTTTTTGAAGGCTCCTTGGCTAAGATGTACTGCTGGAAAAGTGGCACACAGAGATGTGTTCGTGTCAGCCTGAAGAGCTTCCAGACAAACTCCCTCAGCATCCAGGCTCAAATGCTGCAGCTATTTCAAAGTGCCTCTGCTTCTTGCTGCCAGGTGATGAGTTGACCTCTGCTACCCATTTCTTTTTTACCTCTCCTTTCTAATGCAGTGTATCCTGGCAGGACACAAAGCTTTCAGGCGTAGGAAACTCTGACTTCCAGAGAACAGATATTCTTGCTCTTCCTGGGGAATGGACATGTGCTATGGCAAAAGGAAAAGATTAAATTTTGATAGAAGGGGGAGGAAGGACAATACAGACATCACTGAGATGGCTTCAGAAATGCCAGGCTGCCAGAAGGAAAGCTGTGGACAGAATGAGAGCACTGCTGCTCCTGTCACAACATGAAGACAGTGGCCAAAAGCAGCACAGCCAGCCCTGGCTCACAGCACCAATGGACCTTTGATCTTCCCACTGCAGGGCCATGTCCTGGAATCTGGGCATGTGTTGCTGTGTGTGGAAGATGAAAAGGAACACAGCATGATCCCAGGCTCACACCACATCTCTTTCACCTAAAACCAACACTCAGGCATGTAACATTTTATAAGACTGGCACTTAGCTTCAGTATGCCAGATCCTAGAAAAGAGGGAGGGAAGAAATAATCTGAAAAGAAAACTGTTCTCAAAGCAAGAATTTTTCATTTTTCTTAATAAAATAGGAACCTTACATCTCTCTGACAGAATCACTTAGCATTTTTTACTTGCTAGATCTCAAGTATTCTGACTGCATAGATTACATTTTTATAGCTAGAACCACTAAACTCTTTCCAAGTACATTTGATAGAACATTTTAAAGGACATTTTTATAGATATTCAAGACACCTATCAAAGTAAAGGATATTCTTTGTTCATTGATTCAGGGAGGATTGACAGAAGCATTTCATTTCCATAATCAAAAATCAAAATTAAAATGGTAATTCATATTAAAATACTGATGTGCACAATAACCCTGATGCTTTTAGTAAGTCTCCAAATGAGGCTGTCAGGCTGTTGAAATACTCCCCTCTGAAATATTTTCCTTATGCATAGATCTATTATTTTATTATTTTTCTCAGAGAAAGTCAAGACTTGGGCCACATTTTTTTGCTAGGGGTTTTCTTTCATGCTTTACATGAAAATAAAAACTCCTAAAAACATAACACTTTACACACTATCATATAGAATGTTTTCCCACTCTTAAAGGAGTTCATTAAATATAACAAAAATTAATAGTTTTCCTCTGTTTTCACTTAAATGTTAATGCTGTAGTGAGGCTGGGATCACAGAGCTGGGAGAAAGAGGGCAGCAGCTTCAAGGAAACAGAATCTGATGGATTCAGTCCCATAAAGAGCTTTGGGAGCAGGTGCTAAACTCAGAACAATGGCTCAATTTCAGGTAAAATTTTAATAGTAATCTGAATAAAACAGGCTACATAAGAACACAATTACCACAGGGGATACAGAAAGCCATATTTCCACCGCTCAGATGCACTGCCTCTACCACCTCAACCCCTGCCTCTCCTCAATGGGACTGCTGATATCCATTTGGATTGTTACTTGCCACAGTCATAGTTTCTGGAAAAATCACTTTGCCCAGGATCCTTCTCCTGGGAAGTTGAGAAGCCTCAGAGAAAAGAGAAAAGAATATGATCTCATTTGCTTCTCCTGTGCTTTGCTGCTTTGGAATGTGTTTGGAGAGTGTTTATCCAACAGGTGATTGTTCCATTGGTTTCATGTGAATTGTTTTGACTTATTGGCCAATCAGGGCCAAGCTGTGTCGAGGCTCTGGAAGAGGTCACAAGTTTTCATTGTTATCTTTTAGCCTTCTGTCTGTATCCTTTCTGTATTCTTTAGTATAGTTTAGTATAGCATTTTTTAATATATTATAGTATCTTAAAATAATAAATTAGCCTTCTAAAAGAACATGGAGTCAGATTCATCATTCCTTCCTTTGTTTAGGAGCCCCACAAATACAATAGGTACTGGCATTGTTCCTTTCAAGCATCTTTCTTCTACCATCTCTTTTCTTAAACTATTTTTCTACAAAGAGATTAAAATTTTTGTGAGACCATCACACTGTCATATGTAAGTATAGTTGTGCCCTTATGTGGTCCTGGCTGCAGGACATGAAACTGGAAAAGCTTCTTGCCTGTTCATCTACAACAACACAAGTCTTCACACCAACACTAATCTCATGTCTTTTCACGTTGCTTTTTGTTTTAGATGTAGAGAGATGAATTTCCTCTAAGTGACTCTTCTCAGGGTCTGCAAAAGCAGGACTGCACCAAATAACACAAACTACACGAACATGCACTAAATCAAATAGCCTGTGTATTCCTATTCATTTGTCTTTAGGCCTTCCACAGACCACAAACAAATGTGGTAGTCTTGGTATTTTACCAAGATGAGACAAGTGGCAGATAAGTTTGGCGGCCCTGACTCTGTATTAACAACTTATTTTGTTTCCAGCTGCTTCTTGCCAGGGACAATCTGGGATATGGAAACGAACAAGAATTTGGAAGAAGAATTTCTTAAGAAATTTACAGCTTTGTGTCACCATAAGTCCTGTCAGTATGTAAGATCATACCTACCTATAAACAGGGCAGAAAAATAACAAATATATTCTAGATCATGCAATTAACTTCAAAATTTGAGAGAAAATCTGGAAAAGAATGGACTTTCTCCACAGAGCTGTAAATAAGCAAATTTACTTTGAACTCTTCCAATACTTTGAGGGAAATAGGAAGCAAACTAATGGCTCTGAGTGTTTTGGGTTTTTTTAAGGAGAAATGCCAAAATATAAATCTTTCTTTTTTTTTTTTTAATTAATCATCATTTAGCAACAACAACAATGTTATTATTTAATAATGGGTTCTTGTTTTCAATCAGCTTTTAGCTACTCTTTAGGAAAAAAACCTAAAATTGAATTTTAGACAAATTGGAATCTTATTTACAGAAATTTAAATACCTGCCATCACAGGTATCACCCGGCTCAAGATGAAGCTTGAAATGTATCATTTTTGCACTGCTAACAAAAGTTTTTTGGTTTTTACATGGCTGCTGTCAAAAAGCTCATCAGGCTACACCAGAACCTGTGTCTTCTGTGTGTCTGTGCAAGTACATGTTAAAAGGAATGGTGGGAATGGCTGAAAAGAAATTAGTAAGTACACAGCTAATACTAAAGCACACCTTTAACACTGCTTCAGGATAAAATATGAAAAAAAAAATATTAATTTGAACATTATTAGTCACCTCAGTCCATAATTTATTCAAATTAAAACAGAGTGATTCAAGGATTTTTGGTAAAAGTTGTATAGCTAGGTATCATATTCCATCTGCTCTTAATAAGCAATTTAGACCAATTTTATGCAATTAAACTAGGAATATTGAAACAGAGACAAAGGAAGCAGTGAGTTAACAATCTGCAGCTTTTCTCTGTTGCTATTGTCCTGTAAAATGAGAATAAAATTGTTCCCTACTCAGATGAATGATACACATCTTATTTTTGATAAGAGTGCTTCAGTTTTAAAGTCTTTTAAGCTTTGTTTCCCACCACCTTTTCTTTTTATTCTATAAAACACTTGTGGATTATTGCTTGGGGAAAAGAGAACACTATGGACAGACTCTTAGCCCAGGTTCATACGAACACATGGATTCAGAGCATCTAAATGATAGATCTTTTTGAATTTTGATTTTACTGTCATTTCAGAATTTTTTAAGTGTCCTCATCTACCATGCTGGTTTTTATGTGATCCATTTCATATTTCTCCAAAGAGAAAGGAAGCTAAATGAGCCACATCTGCTTCAATAAATAGGCAGTCTAGCAGCTTTTTAATGTTCTAAAAATAATTCTTGGCAGGATGGGTCAGCAGCAAATAGCAACTGATGTGATTATTTCATTAAAATGGAGAAGTCACTCTTTCTAAGATACCAAAAGGAAATCCACACTGGGTTTGTCTATCCATTTTTTTTAGGTTAACTCATATATATCATCTTGCAATATCTGTGATATTACAAAAAAAGTCAAAAAAGTTTCTGCTAATCCTGTAAAAACTATTTTTTCTTCTTAACATTGTCAATATCCTTGATAATATGTTAGCAGACTGCCATAATATTTGCTGATTTAGCACATTGCAGTGTCTATGTTTACTTTGTAGGTTGTTGCTAGATAACAATGGAGAAGAGATCAGTGAAGTAAAGGTATTTCGTTAGGAAGTAATGAGCAGTGCCACTCACCTGCCAGTGGAGGATTATATTCCAGATCAAACCAAGGGTCAGCTTATGATTTCCATCCACAATATCTGAGCTCCCTATATTTACCAAATCAACCTATTATAGAAAGAAAAAATAATTGTTAAATATTAATAACAAGCATAAGAGGCTGGAAGGATATGAAGGAATAGGCTAACGTAAATCTCCCATTTCTTTTCTGTTGTTCCATAAACATACAACTCACATTGTATATAAATGGAACAATTAATGTTCTGGGAAAAAAAACAGCAGTGATCTGGTAGGAGTTCCTATTATTCCAGTTACAGCATGTTGTGAACCATAAAATGAAAAGCAATAGTTATAATAACTCAAATATTTTTCATATGAAGCTTCTACAATTACAAATCACACAGACAGATAAACTACTGTACTCTGCTTTGTACTACCTTACATAATATAATTTTCTGAATGTTAACACACACAAATCTAGGCACTGTAAGAACCTACAAACCCAAGACATTATATATTTAAATTAAAATAGGACTTAATTTTCCTTAATTCAATGCCATATTGTATAAAGAAATATACAGGATGTGCTCTGGCATACAGATAAAGAAGTGATTGTGATCTAACAAGTTTTTTCCACAACAGTTCATCCAGTAATGTTGTTTTCCATAATTGCATCATGCATTTGCCATTTCATAATGCATCATTATTTACCACCATGGAATTTTCCTTCCTCCACATGGGAAATGATCCTTCACCCTCCCCCACTTTTTATACTATCTGAATAAGGAAGCCAAACTCAGGGTTATAAATGGAAAACTATAAGCTGTTCTGCATATTTGGATAGAATTATGACTCTAAAATTGGCATCCTTGCTGTTTCATAGATGCAATTTTTCATGGTCAGAACTGATGGTTTTTATTGCAAAGTGCCCCATTCCTTCACAAACTACATTCTACAATCTCTAGTGCAGTTCTGAAGTTATTTGATGTTGCATCTGCAAATTTAATAAAGTTTTAACCCTCAAAACAAGATGCTTTATTCTAATTTTTTTTTTCAATGCATCTATGTATAGGTCATTTTTGCAAACCACAAATCAGATATTTTATCAAGAACTCAAAAACTCTTAAAGAGCTCAATTCTTTAATAATTCGACATTTTGCACTAAAAGCACATGAGACTGGCTATCTATTCTAACCATCAATGTCTTGGAACACATCCCCAAATGGAATTTAGACTTCACATGCTAAATTTAAAATGGAATCCCCTGCAGCAAGTGACACCCTACAATTAGAGTTCATTAGGGCAGTGCCTGGGCATTCTACAGACCAAATCCATTTTTGGAAGGGGAAGCCTGGACACACAGAGCCCACATCTGTTCTACTGAAGCAGAGGAACATTGCCCAGTTTGCCAAAGACAGGTCTAAGGCTGTACTGGGGAAAACCCTCCACCCCTCACATCCCCCATGGTCCTCCCTCAGTAATTTCACTTTCCTATGGGAAGAAAAATCCTGTGAAATGGATTGACTGGAAGCAGCAGCACTGTTCAGTGTTACCACCCAGAACCTCAGAGCAAAGATGGAACATATCAGCAGAAAAATCTGGACTAGTCACAGGCTTTAATTCACTTTAGAACCATTGATTTTGCATTCTTGATGTCCCAGAGAAATAATTTGTCAAATTATTGAAGCTTAAGGAAGCTATTTCAGAACCAGGTCTTTTGCTTTCATACAAGACACGGTATATCTTTACATGTACTGTACCAATTTTTACATAGTTTATAAGGTTTTCATTACATGGATATAATGGCCACTGGATGACCACTTCACTTTCTAAAACATTGTTTCTTCTTCTAACTTCTAAAGTTGGAATACTCTGTTTTCTTCCCAGATTTGAAAGGGACTTTCCAGATTTGTGTTCTGGAAAATAAGTGAAGAACACACCAGTGGGTTTATTGGAAAGGTACTGAGTACTTCAAAAAGTATTTTCTATGACTTTTGTAGCCAGTTATGCAATCAAAACCTTCTTGTATAGTGTAAAATAATGCACTGATGATTTTTTTCCCAATAATGTCAAATGTTGCACATTTTGAACAATTAGAAACTTTTCCTTCTATTTATTTACATCAAATACCATTAAAAAATCAAGCTGGAGGTCTTTATGTCAATCTTGTAGGGTCACTTTCATTTATGTACAAATCTTTAGGTGGATTACCTTAAATTTATAAAATCAATAACTTTATTCAGCACTTGAGATCAAGCATTACTGACCTCCTGCAGCTATCAAGAAATCCAATATAATATACAACACAGAATACAGATATAATATAATATACAACACAGAATCTTTGTTTTGTCACCTCTTACTTTTAAGCAAGTGTTATGTGTTTTTTTAAATTTATTTTTGAGGAGAGTTATGATAAAAATAGTGGGCAGACAAAATGTCTGCTAAAATTATAGGTCCATTAGAATGCCTGCAAAAGGAAGATAACATGAGAATATTTACTCAAGAATGATTCACAGGATACTGGCTTGAAAAATCAATCTTTACAAAGTAGAATTGAAAGTGATATTGATATGATTAGTTTTTTGAATCATGAGAGACAGTTGCCTTTGAAACTTAATTAAATATTGTAGGAAAAGTCTTGGGTTTTCAGGGTTCATAATTGTCAGAGATTGCAAGTAAATATTTTGATAGGGAGCATCTGGTAATCACCTATATCTGACTTCTTGTATTTAACTTCTTAAAATTTATTTTATACATCATTCATTAGAATAAAATCATGCAGGTTGATCTGGCTTCAGACAGCACCCATTACAGATATATTAGCCAAAATTCACTGGGAGAGGATTTTAAACTCCTTACAACACATTTGACCCTGATGTTGAATGGGAAAGTATCCAATCCACATTGATAAAGCTGCTTTGACTCTATAGAAGTACTCTTTAGTGCTTTTATACTATGGACCAAGGTGTTTGATTCAACACCTAAAAAGCATTTTGTGTGCTGTCTACAGGCTGTTCTGAGCCTGTCTGGCTGAATACTTACATTATTTCTCTGCAAAAAGTGGATTGCTTTGTTGACATTGTTCAGAGCATGAACTTTTGTGGAGCCCTTTTCTTTTGCCTACAAAGAAAATAAAGCAAACTTTAATGTCCATAATCAGAATGTAGAGTACACGATATGTAACTCACATCTTATATTACACCTGTAGTTTTCTATTTCATAAATTTATGAGAATAGAATACTAACATACACTGGGATTATGCAGCTACCAACATGAAATAAAGTTAATTGTGAAAAAAACTGGATCCACAGTTAGAAAGTAATTTTCAATGAAGGAATCATTAAAATGCATATAAAATTAGCTCATTCTAGATTCTTTTTATCATGATTAGTTGTCTTCTGCATGGCACAATTTAAGAACATTGCTATGGCAACTAAACAGATAAGCATCAGTTTGTGTAATATTTATGTACAGGTGCATTATCTCTGGATTTTGATTCTCAGTCTGCCAGCCTTCTTATGAGAAGATGCTGTAGTTACAAATTTCAACCAGGAACACAAGAGAAGGCATTAAAAAATGTGTGTGACTCTGTCACTTTAGAATTTACAGGTTAATAAGAGGCAGCAGTTCTCTCTTTTCAGACAAGTACAATCAGAGAAGATGGATCATATGTATGAAATTAGAAAACCATTCTAATTCTACACATTAAATTCTATTCCAGCGAAAATCCAGATATCTAAATGAAACCTGCCTCAGCCTTGTTTCTCAGCGCCACACTTACTAAGTGTATCCAATAAAGCAGAATATTTTCATTTCAATTATAGGCCTTGCAAAGTGTTATTGCCTAATACAACTCTCACAAGGTTTCCTCAACTTCAAATGAAACTGAAACCTAATCAGACCCCTAAAAATAGTTTCCACATGCCCTCATCAATGGAAGAAATTAGTGAACTCAACTACTACAATTATCACAACTTTAAGACTTCAATACACAGTAAATGTGTTACAAAGCACTTACAAGTTTTTGGCCTGTAAGGCATTCCAGGAGCTCCAGAAGTTTTCGTCCATCTCGAAAATCATTAAAAAGGTCTTCAATGTGACGTCTTCCAAACTGAAATGAAACAATCCCTCTGGTTAGCTCAAAAGCCAAAAATAATAATTAAAAAAAAGACCAGAAAGCTGTAAAAAGCCAGTGTCAGAATATAAATGGAATGTAGGACAAAAAGTAAAAGAGGAAAACACATTTAGTCTCACAGGATTCTTACACATATATCTGTCCTAAACAGGGCTCTATTGTTTAAGAGACAATGACACTTTATTTCAAGTACATGTCATTATTTCAAACAAATAAGCCAGAACTAAATACTAACATATCTAGAAAACAAAGAAGACTTGGCAATCAAGGTGCAAATCAGGAAAAAATTAGGAAAATAATTAAAAAAAAAAAAGAAAAAACAAGAAAAGAAACAAGAAAAAAAATGCACTGGAAGTGATATAAAATTTAAGTGCCTAGTATGAGCTCAATGTGTCAGAAAAAACGCTGGAAGTACACAGAGAGAGATGAGCCAGATGTATACGAGTCAGGATCCTAAAAACAGATGTATTTTCATAGGCCATGGAATTGTACTGGATTGTGGCCTTATTTCTTTAAGGGACTGACAGAAAACTCACATTTTGTACTTAGGATCAGTGAAAGATGAAAGGAAATACTTGTGATTTTTCCCCATGCGACAATGTTAAAAAAAAAAATCACTCTTTCTAAAATTCAAACCAAGTTTCTGATCTGATGCTTTGACTAAAGCAAGAAATATTAAAATATAGACATATTTTTATAGTCTAGTCACCGAGCAAGTTTTATGTGCACCTATGAATTTTTAGATATTTTAGTATGTATGAGAGCTATTGAGAACCACAATAAAAAGTAGTGATTATTTTGTGCCATGCAAAATAATTTCACATGTCCACATTTTTTCTAATTTGTGAAGTTTGATGGATGCTTTGATTGATTTGAGAGCAAGTGTCTGTATTCTAATTTTCTAGTATTGATGCCATGATGACCTATATTGCACATCTTCCATTTTTACCACACAGCAACGTAAAATAGAGAGTCTGTGTTATAGAGAAAACATTTGCTTTCCTGTCAACAATGTTGTTCTGGTATTCACTGCAACCCTCATTAGAGCTGGGAATTTTATGAAAAACATATTTTGTTAGGAAGTACCTATTCATTTGGAAGGATATTTGAACAGAGGAGAGAATTAAGGACAGTATTCAGCTTGAAATTATTTTTTTTTCATCAACACATAGTTACTGGTACAGCACTGACTTGAGTGTATTAGCTATTTTCCAATGATCTTTCTCTCTGACTGCTCTTCTGAAGCAAAAGCTCTTTTCAATCCCTTCAGTTTTTGCTAAGGCCTTGTTTCTCTTTCATGCAACAAAAAAATCCACAACACCACAAATTTTCTGCAGGAGTGGAAATCCTTGTTTTCTAGTCAGTTTTCACACCGTGCACAACCCATTTCAACTAAGCTAATTTCTATTTAACACACATAATGCCACTTTATTTAATATCTGAAAGCCAGTACTGAACATATGCACATATGATTTACTTGCACTACTCAACACCTTGAATTATCTTTTTAAGTAATAATGCCCAGAAACTGTATTTCCTGCCTCATATTTAGTATGTGGAATAGTTATATAAGAATGTTTTACATTATGGGATAAAAAAATCATGTTCATGCCATTATGTGAGTCAAGTCATGTACAGAATTCCTGAATCTGTAGGACAAAGTTAAAATTAAAACATGCAACTAAATCAGAGACCTTATTTTGTTCCTAATCTTGCAGAACAAAAGTCATTTTTGCAGAGGGAAAACAGAAGATCTATGCACTTTAAGGGAGCTTTTTCAAATTCGTTAGGAAGTTGGAGTGATCAATAGGTCCTTCTGTAACACTGTGAAAGAGTTGTGCCCATAATGCTACTGGATTTCTCTGGGAATATGAGCACAATGACATTTTGACAATAGAATACAATTATACTGGTTTGCATCACACAGGAAAAACAAAACTGGCCTTCATAACTCCCTGTGTCTCTGTCTTTCCTTCTTTTTTTCAGCATTTAATGTATTCATAACTTTTATGTTGAAATCAATCTAGGCAGTCAAAAATTCTGCTTAACAAATAATATGTTCCTTTGGGGTGTGTTTTTTTGGTAAAGATTTTAGAAAGAAGATAAAGACACAGCACAGTATTATCCCCAGCAGGACATATTAATTACAAGCAAACCTTAAACCAAAAGTTCCATTGATTTTTTAGTGTCTTGGAAGTATACCTTCCATTAATCACAAGTAAAAATACACTAAAGCACCCTACACTACTGCCACACATATCATTTTAAACCTGAGGAAAGTTGTTTTTCTGAAAATGGGGTAATTATGTCTCCTTCCTCAAACAGATTGAATGTCTTTACTGGATCAGCATTGCAGTAAGTCCTGAGATACACAGGACTCAAAGTTGCATCAGGTAAATTAATTGTGTCATTGGAAAATGTCTGTTAACTCAAACTTTTGAAAACAGAGAAAAACCAAGAGTGACTTGCCAAACAAATACCTAGTCATTTGTTATACATTCTTGCTGAAAATAAGATTTTTAAAATCTTTTTTAGGTTGTGACCTAAAACCACTGCTCTTTACCTAAGAGAAATGAAATGTTCAGAATACTCTCCTCTACCATTTGTGACACGTGTTGATTTATTACTCACCCTATATTACAAACTTATCCAAAATCTATATTTCAAGAACGCCCAGAAAACTTCCACCTGAGTTGTTGGTTCTCACTCAATTGTCTTTCTCCAACACCACAGTGATGGGAGAGATGGGGGAAACAAGAGAGTACAGGACACAGGAAGGACTAAAGATATTTGATGCATAGAATATGTTGACTTTTCACCAGAAGCAGAAATTCCTTTCTAGAAGTAGAACAAAATTAAAATGTAAGATAAGACTTTGTTCTGAATTACTAGAAAGAGGAGGGATTAAGTACATATATATATATGTTTTATATATAATTTTAGTTTATTGTCTTTGAGTGAAATAAAGATGAAAACAAAAAATTTCTTGGTTAACTGATAGAGCTGTTGGCTGCAACTGCTTATCTTTACACAATACATAGGGACCTGAAGGAAATCCAAGGCATCTCTTTTAAAAGAAAATTACCAAAAAACCCCCATGATAGATACTGGAAGATAAGATTCCTGATTTATTGTGGATTAAATTAACCTTACAACCTAAAGAATGACAGAGGAAATTAATGCACAAATTACACTGGTATGGTAAAAAACCCCAAAACCACCCTACACAACACCATGGTCAACTACATAGGATGTGGTCTTAGAACTATGTGGTACTGTACAAGTAACACATGAGGAAAATGTGGAATTTTCAGTAAAGGCTTCCCCCAGGTGTTATAAGGGAGTGAAACATACTTAGAATATTCCATGTAGTAACTCAACTGCATGTATGTATTCTTGAAAGCTTTCAGAATTAAGAAGATTAAAATTATATCTCTGAAGTGTTCTAAACTCAGACAGGAATTGAAATAATTTAATGCCAAAGAACATTAACTACAAACCACAAAATCTGGTGAAGAAGAAAAAAAAAAAAAAAGGAAAATCAGGAAATAGACAGAAACCAATTTTAATAGATAACTGCAGATGTAAATTTTTTGGTTCGAATACATTTAGGTGTCTCAAAACATCAAGCCTGTTCCTCCTTATCTCACTGCTATCTACTATCATTGTCATTCCTGTGTTCTTTCCAAAGGCTCTATAATAGACCTCATTGTCTCTATGTAAATTATACAAATACATTTTATCAAACAACTAAATTATTTAATCAGCTTATTCATCAGATACATTAAGGAGGAAGCTAATATTGTGGGAAGTATTACATGAAAAGCTGGTGTTCTGTGAAAAGCTCTCTATTCAGAGATACATGCAAGTCAGTAATTATTTAAGAAATACAGAGAACATAATGAAATAATTAAAAAATAACTTGCCCAGAGAAGGCACAAATACATCTGTTCATAAACATTGGCTTTCCAAGGAGTTAAAGCTCAAAAAAAAATTGATTAGCATAAAGCTCTTAGCAGCTTTATATTTTAGAACAAATTAGCAGAGGCAAATTCTTCATGAAAGGAAAGTTGAGTAAAGGAAAAGGAAACAGGAAGGGGAGAGCTGGGAAAAGAGAGGAAAAGAAAGGAAGAGACAGTGATTAAGAACAAATGTTGAGGTTTAAGTGGGACCATGGAGAGGACACGAGGAAGTGGGATTGAAAGCATATCTCAACCCTAGAGGCATGGCTGCAGGAATGGCAGGGAAAAGCAACCACAAATGGGGTGCCTTAAGGAAAATTGTTGCTCCAACTTCCAGTGAACAGTTTCCCAGGCAGAATTGAAGGGCTGGTTATATTACTGACTCTATGGAAAGCAGTCCTAGTCCACTTCTATGATGAAGTGGGGAATCTTGTGATCAAGATTAGAGGGCCCTGCCCAGTCAGGTGGAGGAGAGGGATAACCAGGATTACTGGATTGTGTGGATCTGGGGGCCTGGCACATCAGCCCCACACTGGGCACCAGAAAGATCTGTTCTGTTTTAAGCCCAGTTTGTTACTAAGCCCCACACAGCTCATCTCTCACTTCCCCCACCCCAGCCACACACTGCCCAGGGAATGGGGTTTGGCATCCCTTAGTGGGTAGTGAGCAACTGTATCGTGCATCGCTTGTTTTTCTTGGGGTTTATCTGTATGGTTTTTGGGTTTTATTTTTCAAATCTACATCATTACTTTTATCGTTATCATTAATATTATTGTCAATTATTAAATTTTCATCTCAACCTACAAACTTCTCCTTTTTATTCTCTTCCCTGTTCCACTGGGAGGAGGAGGGAGTGGGGAGTGAGCAAGCAGCTGCATGGTGCTTAGTTGCCAGCCAGGCTTAAACCACAAGCTATAAATTTTTTCCCACAAACATGAAGGGTAGAAATGTATTTCTATTTCCTAAGGTTCATAAACACACCACATTTCAAGCAATGAGCCCATAATAACAGCTCCAACAAAATACATGATAACAGAAAACTGAAACACAACTATTATTTGAAGTTCTTTAATGAGAATATATTTTTACTGTTTCTTAAAAATGTCATGCAACAGATACATTTTCACATTTTTTTTAAGAAAAATTACAAATGGTAAAAGCTTGGCTGAAGAAGACATCTCTGACTTTTCATTTTCTTTTGCAGACAAATATGCACTTAGATTACACTTTTTGTTTGAGGCAGACTAGACTGTAAGAAGATTATTACAGTAAGACAAGTTGGATGCTATTTCTTCTGCATTTTACAGCATTATTGGCTTATTACTATCATTTCATATTGGAAATCTAGCAACTGAAACTATCAGCAGGTGGAGACAGACAGAGAATATATTGAAAGATAAAATGCACCCTAAAGATAGAGAATTCACGGTTCAGCATGGCACCAGAAAAAAGGTTTAAGGTTATACTAGCTGTACATAAGAAAGATCAGCTTACTATAACAGACACAGAAGCCTTCCAGACTTTTAGGACAGGGAAACAACTGAGATTTGATCTTGGGACAAGACCTCAGACTCCACAAGGGACAGGAAACCTGGACTGCAGAGCCTGGGAGGGAGCTGCATTGCATTCCATCTGTGCCCCCAGCATGCAGGGCTATAGAACAGAGAGGCAGAGGTGCCTGCAATTTGGCAAGGACCTCGGTGTGCTGATTGATAATTAAAAAATTTAAAAGATGAGGTGCAATCCAGAAAGGCAGAAGGATATAAGCCATGAGTCTTTATACAACTTTTTCAAGTAATTGTCTCAAGTTCAGTTTGTAAATCTCTAAATTTTGCTGAGTAGAAGTCAGTATGAAAGAAATTAAAACTTAGTTGGCTCACAGATGTCACCCTTAGTAAGACTTGAAAGAATCAGCCTTTCCTTGCAGTCAAAATATTTGATGTTTCACCCTGCGAAACAATAAAGAAATTATATTGAACTACTCTCAACAGATCTTTTAAGTCAGTTTTAATAAAAGAAGGACTATAAATACTTATTCTTGCTCTGCTAAAAATATTAAAAGTTCAATTTCTCTCCCCAACGTCCTTGCTTTTGGATTGTTCAGTTCTGCTGGGAAGTTCATCAAAGTGACTGACACTTTCTTTCATTGATGCTGGATTACTGCTACAGCAGAAAAAGATATTGTCCCACTCCAGAGGGAAGAAAGATGCACCAGGCAATGTTTAATTAGTCCTTAGCTTCATGGACTCATGGGGAGCATCAAACAATGACTTGCCAGCTATTCCATCCTCTCTCCCTTCAGCATTCTTTTTCCCTGTTGGAACATGGATGCACCCTTTGGCTGCAGCTGAAACTCTCTGTTGGCCAGCTGGAAGTCAAACACTGCACAAGAACTTTGCTTCCTTACTGTCAGGGATCCAATCTGTTTCCCAGGCTTTATGGTAAACATCTCTTTTTTTGCTCTCTAACCTAATTTTTCAGGGAGTTACATAGAGGAGTAACTGATGGGCACCAGTATTTTAAAAAAAGACTGCTGCTGACCAACCAGGAGAAATCTGTACTGCCCTCCTCTAGAGAACCCACATTGTCCTCCCAGCCAGAGAACAAAATGTTTCTGTGCCTTTCAACACAGGAAAACCCACAACACCTGCAGCAGCCCCAGAACACCCAACACTGCCTCAAATAAGGAACTGGGCAGGTTCTACCAATTGTCTGAAGGCAGCTCATGTTTATGGGTAGGACACACTCCCAGACCAGAAGCTGGTTTCATATACAGACCCTCAAGTTAGGGAATGATACCAGACCCTCCTCATACTTCAGTTCTTGTAAAAGTGTATTTTCCCCTCAGGACAGCCCTTCTATTTTTCTAGTGTCATTACAGCTGCACACACCCAAGTTTCTGAGGAATACTGTGTTATTTTCATTCTAACATTAATCAGAAAATCTCATTTTAAGTGCCAAACATACCCAGAACAGAAACAGAGATGCATTGACAAGCACAATTATGTTAGTATATCTACCCATGTTTCCTTAGCTCCCAGAGATTCACCTCCAAAGTATGAAATGTGTAATTTTAAATATTCTAAAGGAAACAAAAGTCCTGTTTGGCAAGCAGTGAGTGTTCAAGGTTGGCATCTACTGCATTTCCTTTAAACAATACAAAGCTTAACAGGGAAACACAAAACAAATCTGGCAGCTGTCTTTTTCACCAGTTTAATCTAGCCAGAAAATGCCATTGAAGCATTTCTTATTTTGCAGCATATGATGCTCAAGGCCATTAAGGACTGGATGACTGGCAATGGCATCAAAATAACCTGCTGGAAGTGGGAATGAACATACATCCAGCAAGTTCCTACAAGGTTTGAAAGTGAATTATCAATTCAGCCAAGGACAGGAGCTCTTCTTTTGACAGGACAGCCAGCTTCATGCAATCTAATAATTGACTGCAATGAAGCTGTTTTTCTTTTCAAGTATAAATATAATTATGTTCCCCACTCTGCAAAGAGAGCTATAAAGAAGAAAACTACCATAAACTAAAAACTAATTTTATTTACAGTCTTATCATAGATGAAATTTTCAGTAAAAGATGGAATGTTAATCATATTTACATGTTTGAGAATACATGTATTGTTTAAATTTACAGTGTTTAGGCATTTTTGGGGGCTCTAGTGGATAGAGTTTTAACAGCATTTTTAAACACTAGGAGCTGAAAAGATTAAAATGTAGGATTTTTTCGAAAGGGACAGCCCACTTATAAGTGGACAAACACAAGCTGTATCTAGCAGATGCCAAATGCAACAATTTTGGCTAAAATTCTCATTTAAGAGAGGAACAGCTCCACAGCAGACTGTTCCATGAATATTTGTTACTCAAGTAATTTTTTTCCCTACACATTATTTTCTGTTATTAGGAAACAGAATAGAAGGGAGTATCATCAGTCTTGGTGAAAATAACAAACTTTAGTGTAAAACCTCAGAGAGCAGAGTAGGATTCTGAAATTTCTGCCTTTTTTCTTATTTGTGTTTTGATTCTTAGTGAACAGCTTAATTTTTACACTGAGATGCAGGATATGTAGCACAAACTGTTTCCCTCACATATGAAGATGCCCTCTCTGACTTAGGACTCTCCTCTTACTGACAGACAAGCTTTAGCAGTATTTTTTCATCAGCTTAGAGATTAAATCTTGTCTACATAGAATATAGAAAGTTTATAAAGGATAAATGGAATTTCAAAATTTTATTTTGGAATCCCTTTAGGTAGATAATCTCATCTTTGAGAATAAATAAAACAAAAACCTCTCCTACTGTCTATATTTGTAATAGGCAAATAGTAAAGCTTCTAAAAAGGTGCAACTGTAATCAAATAAGACAAAGCAACAGCAATTTTCATGAATAAGAAAACAAAAAGAACAAATTCCTATTTTTAAAGCACTGGTATTACTTGAAGTGCTATTTAAAAAATGCTATTTAAACAAGAGACAATCTTGCTCAGTTCTCTTCTGCCTAGGATGTAAAAGGCAAATGTGATGTGCCATTTGCAGAAAAGCTTTAGCAGGAAACTCAGCTTGACATTACACAATGACTCAAACACTGGTAGCTCCATTTGGGTGTTTGGAAAGTGGTGAGAAACCAAAACTGAGAAAGTACCTTAAATGGACAGCTGGGTAAACTGAGCCATTGTAGCTTATCATCCACTTTTTTTTATTAGACATCACTCATTGAGAAAGTGCAAAAGGCATGAGTTCTGACATTTCCTGTCATGCTTCTATGCCCAATAATTATTGGATTGGGTTTTGTTGTTCTATTTTTGTCTTTCATTAACATGCCCTGAAGAGGAAACACCTCACTATTATTTGAACAAAAATCACAAATGAATGATGAAAGGGAAGTGAGGTATCACCCAGAAAACAAATAAGTAATTATTTGAAATTATGTATTCAGTCTTTTCCAGTGAGCAGTCATCCTGAAAAATAAACACAATTTGGTAGCCAAATAAGAACTAAACCCTCAGCATATCTGAGATAGCACTGTTTGCAAATATTTTTTTTCTTCCAAAAGTATTTTCATTGTCTCAGCTGAACCTTTAGCACTGACTGTAAGTGGATGATTTGCCCTCTATCCTTAAGAGTCACAAACATTTAATCAAACCAACACTATTTCTTGGCACACACACATAGTCACGCCCTGTCACCTTGTTACATGGAATAGTTAAATTTAGTAAATATTTATTTGAAATATTGCCATTTAAATCTGTAGCAATAGTAAAATCCATGCCACTCCATCTGAGCTGGCTGGTGATCATTTTCACTTGGGCAAAAAGAAAGGCCAGTATTTATTTATTCAGAGTGATGGTTTCTCTATTAACTGCTGTTGTGTGTTGAAGCTCAGCTGAGCAGGAGGACTCACTGCATGCACTACAACCAAGAGCTGTTCTGGCACTTCCCCTACAACCACTGTTCTTATTCCCAACAAGCTTGTTTGCAGTAAATGGGATATAAATTTAAATGACATGCTTAAAAGAGCAAGTATACCCCCTCTGCTTGAGCTCAGGCAGGAGTTTAAAATAGATTACTCCTCTTTCTGTTCCCACCTGGAGAAGTCAAGCATAACTTTAGAGACTGAACATCTGCCTATAAAATGGCTAAAAGGATACAGTTTTCCAACAGCATCCATTCCTTGGCTTTAATATTTTTTTAATATATCAACACATATGATTCGTTATCTAAATGTGAGAAATTGGTTCCTATTAAAAACCAACAAAAAAGCCAAACAAACCCAACAAATTTTTGAACTACCACAAAAAATCAGCAGTCCAGCAGGTAGCATGCACACACATGTTAAATCACAACTAATTATGGTGGCCTACCAAAAATGATTGTTATATATGTCCTTTGTAATATCTGGCAATAAATGACACAGAATCTCAAGGGAATTAATGTAAAACTTGCATTTGTGAATCCGGATCTCCTTTCATAATAAAAATAACAACATAAGATGAATTTCTCTTTAAATGCAATCATTAAAAATTGACTGCAGAAGACAGAATAAGGAAGAAATAATGAGATTTCAGTTGCATTTTCTGTGTTAATAACTTCTGAGTGGCTCTAGAAATGTATTTATCTTTTTTTTGATTGTACCACATGTAGTGCTCATCAGTTAACTATAGATTGTTATATACATAGATATGCAAACATATAACTGATAATGTAGGATTAAATTTTAATCTTAATTGCTTGCATGTCATTCTTATAAAAGTAGGGCAGTGAAAAAAGTAGCCCTCACCCTGAAACCACACAAAGGAAACAGATGACCACCAACCATGCTAGAAATACATAGCAGCAGCCTGAAGACAGTGAAATGAACCAGCACCCAAGAGGTACCACCCATCTGACCATGGAAAACCATTTGTAACACCAGAGCTTGGGGAAGATGATTTTGACTTCCCGAATTGAAGCCCACACAGCTCAGTCTCAGAGACTCAGATCTGCATCCATCAGGGCTCAGAGTGTGCCATGGAACTCACTGTATCATACACCAAAAGCTTCACCAGGGCAGTTCCACATATGCAATGCAGACCTTTCCATCTTCCAAAATCAGAGCCATTTTCTGAAACTGAGAAAAGAGTATCCCCAAAGACATCCCCGAATGCATAAATCAAGGCAGCAAAAGAGAATAGACATGAGAAAAATCTATTTTTCCTCTCAAAAGTTTTATTCAACAATTTTAAAAGAAAACTTTGATGTGAAGGAGTATTAAAAAAAGACTTAGAGCTGCATTTCTTTTAGAAGAATTCTGGGCAACATCCCCACTGCAGGTGGCACCACCCTGTCCCTGCCATATGCCTATAGAACAGTATCCCCATCATCAATGATGATATTTTGAGCCATGCAAATCCTCACACCTTAAGTGCCCTGGGTGCACAAAGAGGAACCCCTGTGGCATGGGCACCCTCTTCGATTTGCCTAGGTGAGTTTCCAGTGGCTGGTCCTGAACATCATTCCAGCAGGCCCACACATCATTCCTGCCAGAACTAATGCATTAGGGGACACTGTGTCTGACTCAGCACACTCTTCTCAGAATTACTGGGCCTACGGGAAGCAGCTATGCAAATATCACCACAATATATGGGCAGTGTGTGGATGTGATGTATGTAACACTGGGAGGTTACTGTGGGTTACACAATCCATGGGTTCACACAATTCACAGAGTTCACTCAACTGCTGCTGTGAATGTTAATCAGATATTCAGTCTCCAATCCACATCAGGACTAATTAAAAAGTGTTATTTACTGTGGAGTGTAGGCTTGCTCAGGCAACTGCCTGACATTAATCAGCCCTTGAATGCTGGAATTTAAACCAAAGATATGCAAAGATTTTATGAGTAATGCCAGTTTTGTTTAGTGTCACACACTATTAAATCAATGAGGACTAAATGAGCCTTTATTCAAAGATACTTACAAAATAAACAACTGGTTTTCTGCAGTTCATTACTGCTTTCAAAATTTTCTGCTACTGTCATAGTCAGGAAATTTTTCATTAAAGTTGTAGGAAATGTTGCTGGTTTACTCCTACTAAATTATTTAAGCTCCAATGATCTGGGGACAAATGTCACCTTGAGATTCCCATTTTTTCTGGAACAGAAACAAATTTTGTGCAAAATCTGAAGTATTTACAGCACTTGTATTAATTTTCTTGAGTATAGTGGTATTTCCAGTTTAAAGGTCTTTTGTATGAGGACAGATATTTTCATATGTTCTATAGCAATAGGATAAGAGGTAATAATTTTCAACTAAAAGAGAGAACATTTAGACTAGATTTAAGGAAGATTTTCTTTTACAGTTATTCTGGTAAAACACTGAAACAGGTTAAGTGATGGATGCCCCAGCTCTGGAAACCTTCAAGGTCACACTGGACAGAGCTCTGACACACATGGTTTACTGGGAGATAGCCCTGGTGGGAACTAGATGACCTTTAAAGATTCCTTCCAACCCAAATCCTTCTATGAGTCTACAGCACTGGAACAGCCTGAGCATAAGTATCGTCCTAGAGGGAGTTCTGCTGTGACAGTGTCCTGGTTTCAGCTGGGCAGAGTTAATTAATTTCTCCTCAGTAGCTGTTACAGTGCCGTGTTTTGGATTAGGAATGAGAATGGTGTGGATAACACACTGATGTCTCGTTTTTTGCTAAGTCATGTTTATCCTAAGTCAAAGACTTTTCTTTTTGCCTCATGCTCTGCCAGTGAGAAGGTCAACAAAAGAAACTGGGAGGGAGCACAGCTGGGACAGGTGACCCAAAAAGCCAATATTGCCTGGGTTGCATCCCCAGCAGTGTGGGCAGCAGGTCAAGGGAGGTGCCAAAGGGATATTCCACACCACAGACTATCATGCCCAGTAGGTGAACTGGGGAGAGTTACCCAGAAGAGTGGTTGAGCTGGCTTCAGGAAGGTGGGGTCTGTAGTGGACTTTCATGTGCTGTAGTTCTAAATAAAGTTTGTGGGAGCATGAACACAAATATTTAAAACAAACTTCATACTTACTACTTTTCAGTTTCACTCAGAAGAATACAAACTTGTGCAACAACAAATCAGAAAAAAAAATTGTAGAATACATAAAAATGATCATAAGCGCAATAATTAACACAGAATAAATAGATTATATAAAGAACACTACAACAGAAACAAAAATTGTTTCCTATTTTATAATCATGTTTACTTGCTTTTAATTAGCTCAAATGAATACAATAAATTGAGAAGATTTCAGTAATCAATTATGCATTTTGGAATTTAGGCATTTTTTTAATAATAGCTTGCTGTTCATTCAAATATGTGTTCTCATTCTGACATTTTTTGGTTCACTGACATTTCAGGAAAACTATCACAAGGGTTCCAGTGAAAATTAACTTGATTTTGAGTAGACTGTAAATCATTTAAAATTCATACATTTAAATGCATGGGAACCAAATCTTTTGCAGTACTCTACCTTATGTTAATTAAGTCCTCCTTTAAATTACTATAATTTTTATAATCAAAGCTCACAATTTTCAAAATTGAATGGTCCATATGTGCTGCCTTGGCTAAAAAAATATGCTGTTTATACTTCTATTTAGACAGCTATGAGATTATATAGATCTTCAGACTCTTAAAGGACATTTCTTTACACAGCTAAGTACAACCTTAAGATCACCTTTAATGTCCACGTGACTTCACATCCCTGCAGAAAACATGATAAGACTCACTTCATGGAAAGAGAAGAGTGGATAACTTAGCACTGTGAAAGAGTAGAATCCAGAAACCAGCAGAACAAAGGACTGGTCAGTCTTCCTCCAACAAGTAAAAAAGAACCTTAAAGATATCTAGTTCTGATCCCCCTGCTGTGGACAAGGATACCCTTCACTAGACAAGGTTGCTTAGAACCCCATTAAACTTGACCCTGAACACTTGCAGGGATGGACCCTCTACAATCTCTCTGGCAAACCTGTTCCAGTGCCTCACCACCCTCACAGTGGGTTTTTTCCTAATAACTAATGTTAATCTTCCCTATTTCACCTTAAGGCCATTCCCTCTTTGTTAATGGCCTTAAGACAAAACAGATATTAGGAATGTGACATTAGATGTTAGGAATGTGAAATGTGACTTTTCACATGCCCCTGTGAAAAGTCCCTGTCCAGCTTTTCTGCAGGCGCTCCTCAGGTATTGGAAGGCCAAAATTAGATCATCCCAAAGCCTTCTCTTTTCCAGCCCAAACAATTCTCTTAACCTTTCATTGTGGGAAAGGTGCTCCAGCCCTCTGATCACCTTGGTGGCTCTCTTTGGACTCCCTCCAACAGCTCTGCGCCCTTCCAGAGCTGGGTGCAGCCCTGCAGGGGGGTCTCACCTGAGCACAGCAGAGGGGCAGCATCCCCTCCCTTGGCCTGCTGGCCACAGCCCTTAGCTGCAGCCCAGGACATATTTGTCTCTCTGGGCTTCAAATGCAGACAGCTGGCTCATGTACAGTCTCCAACCCACCAGCACCCCCAAGTCCTTCTCTGCAGAGCTGCTTTTGATTTTTTCACCTCCCAGCCTGGATTGACATGAGGGATTGCCCCAACACAGCTGCAGCACCTTTCACTTGGACTTGTTAAATTTCATGAGATGGCCATTGTCCCATTTCTCAGGCTTGTGCAGGTTTTCCTGGACGGCATCCTGATCTTCAGGTGTGTCAACTGCACCCCTCGGCTTGAGGTCATCTGCAAATCTGCTGAGGGTGCACTTGATCCCTGTGCCATTAGTGAAGCTATTAAATAGCACTGATCCACTAAAAGAAGCTGGAGAGGCCTGGGATAAAGCCAGCACATGGCAGATGCACATGCAGAAGGATGTGTTCGTTCACCCAGGAGTTAGCAAAGCTGTGGAAGCTGTTGCCAACAGAAGGCTGCAGATGCTAAAATAGACTTGAATTCAAAGAGTTACTAAGAAGTTCACAGAAGAGACATTCACTGAAGCTTATAAGCACCAAAAACAAGTGGTGGATCAGAAAGTCTGTGAGTTGCAACTGCTAGAGCCTGTGTAATTATGGGGAAAAAAAAAAAAAACAAAAACAACAAATAATGTGCTTGCTCTACTAGTAAATGTTTTTTTATTCTTCTGCTTTTGGACCTTGCTGAAGACAGGATACCCAGAACAACCATCTTTATTTTTCCACATATTTTTTCTATATTTGTGAAGACCTTTTCTATATTTGTAAGTGAAATCTGAAGCTGACCATATTTTTTAGCTAAGGGTCCTAACCTAGGGCATCCTTCTGACCTGGTTGTGACACACCTTTACTTGTGACCTTCAAACTGCCTTTGAGGATGCCACATCTAGGGGCCATCTTTTTCAGTATATATATTCCAGTGCCCCAGCAAAATCCATCTTGAATACTGCATTCACTTTGACAAACATCTAATCTCTCAGAAATTCTAACATATTCACATTTTTTTTAAATTTCCCAACAGCTTCTTCAAGCAAAAGAAATTGAGAAAATGTCTGAGTTTTTAAAAATCAGTAGTTTTCAAATAGGCAACCAAATTAAAATAAAGTTTCACTGCTAAATATCCAATATACACCAGAGAAATTCATTTTAATATTCTAATTATTTGTCTGAAAGAGCCAAAGTGTAGCCCTTTAAAAAAAACCCCAAAAACCAATATTATCTTAGCTTACCAAATATGAAACTATAACAATAAAATGCATCTTGGAATCTGAGTATTCTCAAATCTGTAATACTAAACTCTCAGGAATTATAAATATTCACATTTACATAATCATTTGAAAATCTTTTAGCAGCAAACTACTGTGCCACCCTCCTTCTTGAAAGCAGTATCTTTAATCTTGAGATATTAAGTAGCTGAAAATAACCAAGGATAAAAACCCCAAAGTTTTTATGCCTTCCCTCCCATCCTATGTTGTCTCAAATATGGTATCTGAATATCTGTTCTATTCAATAATCATTCAGAGACAGGAGACTATGAAAGAGGTTTGTTTCATTCACCATATGAGTTCTAACAAATTAGTTTTACCTTTGAAGAACATAATTATAAATTTCAACTGTTTGTGCCAATGCCTCTTGAAGACAAACCTCCCTCACAGCTACTAATTGGCAATATCAAAGTGCTTCAGAAGAAAGAAAATTCATCCCTTCTACACAAAAACCCTCTACTCCTCCAGAAACCACTTACAAATCACAGTTCTCATCAATCAGTGGAAATATATAGCCAGCCAGCATTTTAATTTCTATGAGAAACAGCCCACCAACATGCAACATCCAAAAAGAAACCAAAACCCAAAAAAACCAAAAACCCAAAACAAAAGGAAAAAAAAAAAGGGGGGAAAGAAAAAAAAGGAACCAAAGTGTTTGAATTGTTTGGAAATTACTACAGAAAACGAGGCTCTCCTGGGCACAGTGTGATATTATTCTGACAGATAATCCACTAGCTGTGTAAAGATATTGTACTTACAATACTAACGTGCATGGCGCTACAACATTATAATACAAATGTTTAATTAGCCTTTATTAGTATTAGCATTTTCTAGTAAGCCTCTGGCACCTGAAGACTTCAAAGAGTACAACCATCTTTCCCTATGCTCAGAGTGCACAAGAAGCAATGATAACTGCCTTGAAAAGTCCAAAATCTAATTTCAAATAGCATGAGTTTCCCAACAACTTATTTTTTTTCATGGAAGCATGTGCTTCTGAAAGCCAGCTTTTGTCCTTGTGCCCCTGTCAGTACTGAGAACTCAGTTTGGAAGTAAGAGGCCTATTTTGATGACTACGATGATTCCAAGCCAGTTGCATGAAGGATCCTTTCTCAGTCACTGCAAGAACTCAGGATGTTTTCTTTTGGATAGGAACTCACTCCAGTTTGAAGTCCAAAGCTTGTAGAAAATATTTGTATGAGAATCACTTTTTAAGTTAATGCATAAAAATATCTTTACAGTATTTCATTCATACCTGAACACACTAATAGAGTCCCACTGATCTTTCTCTCGTATTTTCTGTAGAACAATAACTTGAGAGACTGTAATATTATGGCTCATGGCTTGAACATTGTTATGAAGAACTTTTGGCCTACTAAGGACTTTTGGCCTATTATGGCAGAACTGTATCAAGAAGCTGTAGTGAACAAAGCCCACCCCTCTCTGAATAAGCCTCCTGATTACAACACAGGACTGTGAGTTAGCTACTATGCAGGAGCTTGAGATAAAAGATAGGCAATGCTGTTGCCCAATTATCTCAGGTCTAGGAAGAAGTGAACAAGGCTGAGGGAGAAGAATGTATTCACAAGAAAGCCAGCCCCAGAACCTGCCCTGAAACTCAGCTGTGGCCGGGTTCATGGTAGGGGATAATTCACACGCTCATCTGCTGAGGCCAAGCTTGCACAGACTCCCCACAGCCAAGGGAGGAGGTGGAGAGTTTTGGGGGAGTGGTGTAACCTCTGGTCAGAGGCAGTGAACACTCATCCTCCCTTACACAAACTGGCCCAGTTGTAAAATTCACCACTCCAGGAAGGCCACACACATGGGACATTCATGTGAGAGGCAGCTGAGGAGGTGTCATAAACCATCAAATACCCCCAAAGCATCCCCAGATTCACTCTTTGCACCAGATGACTGCAGGTGAGCAAAGTCATGCAACAGACCCGGAGTCTATTGCAAGAAACTCTGTCAAACTTGTCCCTCCCCCAGGGGAGGCACCTGGGCATTCCCATCTGGCCTGAACATATTTTAATCCACTGAACTTTTATGTTTTGTGAGAATTTCACCACAGAGAAGACCAGAAGAGGATCAACAGAACACCATCAGGATCCACGGAGCAGTGATATTTCCTACTTAATCTGTCTCTGTCACTCTCTTTCTCTCCCCCCTCACTGTCTCTTTTTATATTGCTATCTCTCTATATCTACCTCACATTTACTGCTAAATACAATCCATACTATTGGCTTTGGCATGTGGTTTCCTTTGCACTTGAATTTGGGCAGAAGCATCTCCCTAATAATTTTAATAACCAGGTCTTAACAAGCTATAAAATTTTGACCCTATAAAGGATGCTACACTTTAACTATATAATTTCCTGTAGAGGAAAGGCTGTACTAGCCTTTAGAACTAGACACCCCAAACACTATTATTTTTCCTCGTGGTAGGCAATACAATGCCAAGGTTTTATGATATTGTCAATAGTAAGAGCTTATCATAACCTTCTATTTTATTTGTACATAACAGAACTTCTGTCTGAAGTTCTCTCTGATACATCCCACATCTCACAGCTACATCATTATGCCTTAATGATGTAATAGAAATTGAATTCACTGCACATACATATTAAATATTATTCACCTTCCTCCTGTCTTGATTCAGCGTTTTTTGCTTTGTTTTTGGGGTTTTTTTTTGAGTCCATTGCTTGCTTTTTTGATTGAAAAAAATTCATGCTATTTTTATGGGACATAGATTGTTAATAGAAATACAAAATACAGCCTAAATTTTTGGTCTTTTTTTTTCCCCCAAATATTTGGCAATTTCTTAGTACTGTTACTAAAAGAAGACAGTCCCATTCTTAAGTTTACTGAGAGCAGATTCAAAAAGCAATGATAGATTAAACAAAAATTCAAAATGCCCAATTTCACAGATGTTTCTTTGCCTTAAATTCACATTTTAATGGTAAGACACTAAAATGCACATAATATCTGTTTATGTCTTATACTACAGCATTAGGATCCACCAGAGTATATTTTGGAAGAATGTATGTCGACACCTCAAATGCAAAGAAAACTTTCTTGGGTCATCAACATCTGCAGTGTGCATTAGAGTACCACTAAAACACATCCCAGACAGTCTTCATAGCATTAAAATATATCTACTTAGAGGAAAAGTAGGTTAAACACACACAAAACTACACTTTTATTGCTAAGGTCAATTCCCATATCACTTGAAAATAACATAATATCTTTTCAGGTCAAGTTTCATTTTATAAATGGGAAGTGAAACCTACCCTATTCTCTGTGGAGTGCTCTTCTGAAGGTAACACCAAATTCACCCTCAGATTTTTTACCTCAAGATTATGATGGTCAAGTAACCTGAATCTGTAAATTACATAGCAAAGTCCTAATATGGCTGGGTTTCTTAATATAATTTTTATGTCCTTAAAAGAGTTTAAAAGCTGAGCGTTTGGATCTCCAGCAGAGGACCATGTGGAAAAAATGGAAATATATGTGAGCTGTAGAATCCCCACCTTCTGGGGATTCAAATGATTCAAAAGCCCCACACTAATGCTTCTCCCATCAGATACCTGACATAGTCTGGTCCCTGCACCTTGAATTGAGCTGCCTCAGCAACTGGGCAGCTCAGATTCCTAATCTGGCAACTCTCTTTTTAGACAGTAGAATAGAGAACTAAAAAATTCATATATAAATAAATAAAATACAACTTATAAAGAACTAGAAAAAAAAACAAAAAAACAGTGTTTAATCAGCAGATAAAATAAAAAAATTTTAGGGGTTACCATGAAAAGAGGGAAGGGAATAAATAGTGTATAAATAAACCGAATAATTGCATTTCAAAATAATTGAAAATTGAGTATTCCAAAAGGCTTTTAAAATTTAAAGTCTTCCTGGATTGTTTTCATCCAATATTTCTTTAAATTTCTGAGAATATATATATATATATTTGCTCGGAATAGTGTTTCTTCCTCTGTTCGCATCCATGTCAGTTTATGAAGCAAATATCCATTATATCAATGCTCTGCTTCCGAGAAATTCAAAATGCTTTAAATTCCTTCTGTGCAAAACTAACTAAAGGCCCAGGTAACTGGGCATTTAAATTCAGACCTTAAAATACTCAGTAAACTGAAATTATGAATATTTTTGACTAGACGAGGAGAAATGCACTTTCCCTATTGTCTAGCGGAATCAAATGCTACTCGTGATGATGATAAAGTTTCTTAGAAAAAAATAAAGAATATCCTTTAGCCTTCTCCTATACAGCTGCAGTTACTGTCAGATTGGCCTGTTTGTAAAATCTTAACCTAAAAATTTACCTGAACAGTCAACATCTACAAAGATCATTTTTAGGCTTTTAGGTTTTTAAAAGAGACAATAGAATTATAAATGTCAGTTGACCCAGAAATGATACAGAGCACAACAGCCTGTTCTTTCTAAGTGCAAGGTGGTGGTGGTGTTGATCAGTAGTACAAAGTCTGCAGCAGGAATGGAGTATTTGTGTCAGCTGAAGGATCTTTTCTTTTCTCTCCCTCAGCAGACAAGTTTCAGTAGTGACAAATCTTTTGAGAATGGAATGAGAAGCAGTTCTCGTTTACTCAGCACGTTGTAGCCTAGTGAACAAACCCAAGAGATGTGAGCAGGTTTTAGAAAACATGATCTTCAGCTTTGGGTTTTTTTTCCTTAAGGCTCTTTTAATATTTCATTAAAAATAAAATTGTGGTTTACATGCATACATGTGAGGTAGTGTATGAGTGGGTTTCTATGTCATATAGAACATTAAACCCACTCACTCTAAATGCATTTTGACACTACCGGAGAAATGTCACATCTTCCAAAAACTAAGTCACTGCAGGACAGCAGCAGAATAATCATCCCCTAATTGTGATTCAATCTGGAGTGCAAAGAATTTAGCTGAAGTAAAGTTGAAAACTTTTGTTGTCAATTTTTTTTTTTCCTGGGTTGAAATCTATGTTGGATTTCTTTTCATAGGCAAGTAGGAAAAGCTGTTTGAAATGTTGAAGCTGAGTCTTAATACAAATTCATGTACCTCTGAGACATTCAAATTGAACTGTGGTAGTGAGAAACATTTTAAAGGTCCTTATTGAATCAAAGATCCTGGAAACTACTTTTGCAAAATTATGTAGCCTGGATACAAGGACTTAGCTTCATTAATTCAAATGTTGAAGTTCTTTCATATTTTAATGGACAACTCTCAATGGAAACACTTTCAAAAGAATGGAATCAAAAGGATTATTTTTAATAAGACACATCATTGGTATTGGTAGAGGTCATAGATAATCACGAAGCTAGTATACCACTGACACTATTTCCAGGGATTGCAGCAATGTCTCAAAAACTGCACTGGAAACACGTTGGAGTCTCAATCTAAAATCCTTACTGAAGGCACTGTAATACTGAATATGGGTTCAGGTCATAAATATTTAGGTGAAGACTTCTGGGAAGCCCATGGAAGATCTGTCAGCAAAAGGACAGACCTTTCATTTCTTCATTGGTGGTTATTTCACCACAGCAATGAACCCTCTGGCCCAAAATACCAGACCAAAAAAATTAGTTTTCTGGTAAAAAAAAAAAATCTTCCTTATCTTAAAGCAGTGAAGGCACCAGATTGTAAGAATTACAAATTAGGCTTAATCCTTGATTTGATCAACACATAGAAACAAATCTTTGCATTATTTTTCTGAAGTCTTACAGTAAAGTCAGCTCTTAATGGAAAATCCCACTCCATGCAGAACCAACAAATTTTGCTCCCTCACTACTTTGCACCAGTTTCAGTGATATAGGACACATTTTAAGAACTGTCCCTTAAATTAAAGAAATTCTTGAATAAAATTGCATTAAAATAACCCACACTAAGATAATATTTCCACGATTCAACAAACGTTTCTAAACTAATGTTTTCAAAAATTGGAAGAGTCCTGCAATAATATTCCACCTGCCACGTTTCCACCCACAGAAATTCAGATTTCTGGATTATAATTAAATCTCTCTGGAAAAAAAATAACAAGTGACAGAATACCATATAGTAGCAGGGCTGTCATTGTGTCAGTTTTTGCAAATGCTAAGATACCAAAAGCACTTTAGGGATGAGTCCTGTCTTGGCAATAAACACTGCAAAGCAGATAATTGTGTGTTTGTAAAATACTTCTATATTACTGCTACATTTATTGTTTTATATGATTGTATTAATCTTATATACATTTATTATAAAGCTTCTGTACATGTATTACTGTATCTCGAATATGAATTTTACTGTAGGCATACAAATACTTCATGGAGCTGATAACAGAAAATTCTGCCAACCACAGAATGCATATTCATCACTGAGAGACCAGTCAAGAATCCCAGAATGCCTTCAGCATGAATATACATGAATATACATGTTGGTGTAAGAAAAAATTATTCTGTGATGCATGAACTGTGCATAGCCCAGACCACAGACCATAAACCCTTTTATCATAGATATGCCCAGAGAAGTACCAAGAGCAAAAGCAGTTGTTATAACAAAACTGTACTTTTCCAAATATTGCTAGGATAACTCAGGAAGAACAGCTTTTTACAACAACACTGGGAAGTAGTAATATATGAAGAATATTAAAACCCTACATGTGACCTCAGAAATTTCTTTTACCCATTATAGAAGCAACAAGTCTTTGAACTTAATCTGGTCAAATTTTGTGGGAACATAAGATCTCACAGATGGAATGGATGTGAGTATTTGAGCTGCATTTCGAGGTCAAAAAAAAACCCACAACACTTTGACAAGATGTAATATGTAGCTTCTTTTTTTCCTTATTCTTTGACACTTGAGACAAACATTCCATCTCAGAATTCAGTGAAGCTGAAAGAGGCCTAACTTTTGGGAAGTTAATGATTTCAGGCTAGGATCTACTGTGCCTTTCAATTTTCTCCTGATTGCAGCACTACAGAGCAGACTGTGTTTGGAAACAGAGACAGTGAATTTAACTGGAGTATGACAAGCAGTAATGTATGCAGGATAATATGCTTACCTAATATCCTTCATTTAAAATGCACAGCACTGTAGGGAAAACGCAAACCACTTTGAAATACAATCAAAGCTATTCATATTTAATACTTCAAACAAGAGATCTAAAATGTTGCAGAGGTGACAACATATTCCAGAAAATGCCAGCATTTAGTCTTGTCAAATTATAAAATAATAAGCTTCTATTTCAGATTCTCTGAAAAGGCAATTAATTGTGAAACTATTTCACAAAAGAACTTTGTGCCTCTGTCAGAGTCTAATGAACAAAACAGAGATATGATACATTATTTGTGTATTTTCCAATAAACAAGTGCTAAGCACAAACTGCAGAGATTTCTGAGATGACTTCTCAGTACAACAGGTACTGTGAGTAAGTGCAAATGCTTTATCTACCATCTATTTATAACAACACTAAAAATATCATAATCAGTGACATCCTCAGGTACACCATCAGCGTGTCCTGCAGCTCTGACTCTCAGATCTGCAGCAAATTATCTTCCTTTATTTTGCATAGGGGAAAAAGTAGGTAAATTTAAAAAAAACAACATCAAACAAGCTTCACATAATGAAATATTTCTATGTATTCACACATTTAAAGATGTATTTATGAATAAGTATCCAAATACAGAAAACTAATTATATTAACCTTAATAATAATTTTCATGGTCTGATTAGATTCCTGCCAATGATTTTTTTTTTTTTTTTTTTTGGAAACATAAGAGACAATTGCCTCTCTGTGAATTACTAACTTTAAATATGTTTGCAGCTGTATGCACAGTGGCTGAATATCTGTATTATTCACACAAAAGCCAGCAAGCGTTTTTTGGGGGGACTAATTCCACAACAGCAACAAGAGAATCTTTGTTGAACCATGTAAAGCAATTTCTACTCAATGTGCTAGACCTCTAAGTAAAGCACAGTCAAAGTAGAAATCTCCTTGATTTCTTGCCAGGAATTTTCTTCACGTAAATTCAGAATGTAAGGAAAACAAGACTATTTGATTGTACCATGCCTTTAAAGACAAGATCCTTTGGATCATTATTTATGGTTTAGCATATAAACTGATTTTGCCTTTAAGCAGAGTATAAAATCACTGTAAATTAAATTCTCTAACAATCAAATTATTTATCTAGTGAAAACTAGTAATAAGGTCATTCAAATCTAATGTTAAAATCCAACATAAAATTAAGTTGAAAGTATCCATTAAATTTTAGTCTTCCTTTTCAGCTCCAGCTCTAGTTTGCCAATACCACAAACTCATTTAACAAAAGTGTATTTTAACACAGTCAGCAAGGTCCTGAAGAGAGAACTGAGAAATGCACAGACTTTTTAAATTTCTTATGACTCATAGTACATATGTGGTTCCTAAATGGCTAAGACATCACATAGGATCTCTGACTTTATATCTGTATTTGTCATTCTTAAGAGTATTATGGGACAAAAAAGACAGATCTGTCAAAAGTGCTAAGGGTACTATTGTTTTTTCTCTATTTCAGCTACACATGCCTGGATATATCGATGAAAAGAGGCTTTTTCACCATCACATATGGACTGCAGCTGCATCCATCTTTACTGTTCTAAACTCAGATCTGTTTTTGGAAAAAAATACACTGTAAAATTGGAAAAGACTTGAGAAACTCTTATGACAGGAATACTCCTTTAAAAATCATCCAGCAATGGAAGATGGAGATAAGAAATCTATTTAGTTTATTCAATACAACCTAGATATTTCTTGATTCTGCTGCTTGTATTATTTTCTGTATTCAAAGCCTACAATATCAAAAAGCAACAGAGAACTGTCCTCAAGTGTAAAAAGCACTTGAGATTTTTTTTAAGCTTTCTGAGAGAGAATAAACATATTCAGCTGTAGTTGCACAGCTGTATTTCAATGCATGAAGTATCTCTACTGCTCTGAAAATAAAGTATTTATGATAAATACCCTTTAATTTTCTTTTGCTTGCATTCAGAACAGCAGCTCAAGGGCAAAATATATGTTTGCTTGGTTACAGACAGCATGTGATTTAGTAACTCTGCAGGTATTAATGACCGTGGATATTCGAGATTTGAGGTCCTTCCTCCTTTTCTCTGTCATACTTTATATTGTGAATTTAAAAATTCTTGCTCTTAACTTCATTCTCTCCCACCATCTCACTTTACCCACCCTACATATTGAATCAGCACTGGTCTTAGGATCAAAATGTAGATATCTGTTCTGGAGGAGACTTGTTTCAGCATTGGTAATCTCACTTAGGAGATAAATATATCTATCAGAGGCAAAAACCACTCCAAATCCTCCATGTCAGTATCTTTCATATTTTGGAACTTTTAAAATCAATTCTACAGTGAGCTATGTAGAACATAGAAAGGAGTAAGAATCAGTAAGAAAATGAGATCTCATGAGAAAGTGGCAGATGTGTCCAGTCCAGCCACCTTATCATTAGATCATGCCATGTATCAATTTGGGGACTGTCACATTGCATTGCTTACAATTTATTCAGTGAGGAAGGAAAGGGAACAGAAAGTAAATAATTTATAAGAACTTCAGCTAGGAGAACCTGTTAATGCCTTTTTTCCTCTTACATCAACTAGTTTATTTTTCTAGGAAAGGGACAAATCTAGTAGTTGAGAAAATGGAATAAAGGCAACTGAAAGACTAAAAGTCATGTGTTCGGCAGTAGAGGATTGTAATGGGATTCTGCGACACACCAATTTCTGTCAACTTTTCTTCTTTCTGCAAAAAGAGAGCATGGAAAATGCAGAGGAGCCACTGTATACAGTGCCTTTATTATATGAACAGCCTCACATTATATGGGATTGCAAATAGCAACATATTCACAGACACTGATATAATGGAAGCATTGTCATGTTTTGAGTTGGGAGGGACCTTAAATATCTTCTAGCTGTAAAACCCTTTCATGGGCAGGAACATTGTCCACCAGAACCAGTTGTTCAAAGCCCCACCCAGCCTGGTTTTGTATACTTCCATGGATGGGGCATCCCCAACCTCTCTATCAGACAGTTCTAATGCCTCACCACCCTCACAGGAGAGGATTTTTTCCTAACACATAACCTACACCTATCCTACTCCATCATTAGGCCATTTCCCAATGTCCTACCAGTACATCCGTTGTGAGAATTCCCTCTCCAGCTCTCTTGCAGCCCCCCTTTAGGCACTAGGAAGGGGCTCTAAGGTCTCCCTGGAGCCTCCCCTTCTCCAGGCTGAACCACCCAGCTCTCTCAGCCTGGCTGTATAGAACCAGGAGGTGTTCCAGCCACGTAATCATCTTCCTTCTTCCCTCTCCTCAGGACTTGATTCCAACAGGTCAGCATCTTTCTTGTGTTGAGGGACCCAGAGCTGGACACAGTACTTACTCCAGGTGGGTCTCACAAGAGTAGGGCAGAGAAGGAAAATCCCCTTCCTACATCAGAGGTATGTAAGGCACAGATAAGGACATGAATTGCTCAGGAGAACTGGAATATGTAAATATTCCAGTTGCAAAGCCTCTTATGCAATCAAAGTGAGTAAATCTCTACAAAGTTGACAACATTACCTTTCAGATTATGCTTTCTAAAATTTCAACTCCTCTATTTTATTCTGAATTAATGATGCAACTGAGAGCTCATGTACTGTGAGTGCACAGTCTGGGTCCCTCCCTCCTTCAAAAGTATTTTAAATAGATTAGAAGTGCTTGCTCTGAATTGTTTTGAAGCAACAATTTCCTGGACTGGATTACATTGACAGTTTAAGAAACTAATCTTCTACAAAGCAGATTTTACCATCGTAAGATTAAATATTTCAAGCATGCAAACCTGATAAAAGCTCAAAGAAAACCCACAAAATTGAGAGTAAAGAAACCCATGTCATTGTGGTTGTTGTTTTGTTTTTTTGTTTTTTTTTTTTTTTTTCTTTTTTTCTTTATTGTTACAGCATCCTTGCACACTTTTTTACTTTTTTTAGATATCTTTTCTCCTTCATGGAAATTTAAATTTTGGAATTAAATATTCTGGACTGAAGTGGATCACATTAAGTTTGTTTTTCTCTGAACACAGAACTTGCAGCCAGTCAACTGAATTATTATTTCAAAATAATGAATGCCTTATAGAAACATACTTTGGCATCAAAATCAGTGAGAGAAAGAACTCAAACACAACAGAGTATCTTTCAGATTACATAAATAACGTTCCTGAAACTAAAACACAAAACAACCAGTTAAAGGGTACTTGTTAGAATGTAACTACTTGTTTGTGAACATCTGTATAAATAAAATGTATTGAAATTCAGTGATGCAAAGTAATAAAATAAAAAAAAATCATGTAGGTTTATACCCAATGCTTTTATTTCACTGTCTTCTTTTATAAGACAGTGGTTCCCATGTGCCTAAGTCCTCATAAAGCAGGCTCACCAGGCATTATTTACCAGCTCAAAGTTTGCAACAAAAAGCTAAAATTTTCATAATGGGCAGTTTCACTGAATCCATGTAATATTAAACATAAGCAGTAACAGGTGGAGAACAGGAGCTTTCCACTTCTCATTCCAGTGCCTCTTTCTGATTACAAGTCTTGCAAATCTTGAAATAGGCAGTGTGAACCAGTTTGCTTGTATCAGCAGAGGGATAGAGGACACTAAAGGTTCAGTGCAGTATTTAACACCATAAAGTCACAACTTTGCCCTGGCATCTGGGGAGATCATAAAAGCAAAAGGATGGAGCAGGAAACTCAAGCACATTCAGATTAAATTAAACTGGTGCCCCAAGACTGAAAAGGCTCACCAATGTGGTTTAAAACTGTCTGAGAGACCTGACACGAATTTAGACATAGAGAGCCCCTCACAATGTGGAAAGCAAGTGTCTCTGATGGCACCTAGAGAGGAGCTTCCAGAATGTTCCACAATGAAATCTGCTTTAAACTCCCCAAACCTGCTATTTGAGCTCAACCAAGAAAGAGTAAATAAAAAACTCTGAGAAATTATTGAAAAAAATATTGCTGCTCCAAAGCAAAACTCTAATGAAAATGTAGACACACCTGTTTGGAATCCTGCTATTCAAATGCTCAATGATTCCTTCAAAGAATTTGAACAGAGTAATGAGGTATGGCTTCCTTCTGCTAAAGCTTTATTCCCTTCTATAATCATATATTTCTTTTAATTTACCAGTTCAAGATTTTGATACAGTTTCTCATAATTCTTTAGCACTCTGAAAAGTACTTTATTGCTTTTTTGGAGCCATTTTAAAAAAACAACTTAGTATCTCATTTACCACCTCATGGTCAATTTAAGTTGTACATTATATAGTAAACCCAGCAGTCAGTAATTTCAGGATTGAGTTCCTTGAGAATTTTTGGGTGAATACCAATGATCTGGACTGTGAAGACTAGATGGACCATTGCTGATTTATTACTTCTAATTTTATCAATTCCATGATAAAACGTCCTGGTGTTTCTAATTAGAGAAATCCTCACATGTGTAACCTATTGAGAAGGGTGCTACCAAGCTTTTCATGGAAAAATTCAGAATGGTTCATTAAACTTAATCAACTTTTAAGATTCCAATGCGACAGAAAAAATCGCTTTCTCAGCCCAGCACTGTACACTTAGCTTCTCCTCTCAGCCTTTCCTTCACTGCTTTCTAACACATTTATCAAAGTTCATGAAAAGCAGATTTTCATCAAGATAACTTTTAAATAGTACAAAGGCAAGCAAGGGGATTTTATTTTTATTATTAAAGATTGTCAGACAACTGGTCAAAATATTGCTGGTATACAAAATCATGTTTAATTTACTACATAGTGGTTTAAAACTGCATGAGTTCTTAATTTATCAAAATATAAAAGATCACTGTTGTTTTTGCAGGTGGATTATATCTACAAGTAATTGAGATAATTAAAGGTTTTCTTAGAAATTAAAGCCACAAAATTAAGATTGTATTATGATTAGCAATATCAGCAAAGAAAAAAAAAACAGGACTTTATAATTTCTGTTGACAAAACATCAGTTGTTACTCACAATGTGTCAGAAAGAAGCCAACTCTAGGCAGTGACAACACCAATGAGTGCTGATGAGTCACTAGCTGAAGAGAAAGTCATGAAAAATCTGGCAGCTGACTAATAAGAATACTCATACACTTATTTATACAAAGGGATTATGTAAGAGTCATGCTTCTTGAGGTTGATGGTGGTGTCAGTCATGGATGGTTGATGGAGAGGAGTCACTGTACCAGGGTTGGAAAGTGTGTACTCTCTCTTCTGTTTGCTTGTACTCTCTCCCAGGGAGATGGACCTTGTTAAACTTGACCCTCACGTCACCATTCCACACTGGGACTTCATGCAGGACAGGCACAGGACCCCTGAGGTGACACCAGTGGTGGCACTGTCTGATGGACAGCGGCCCCAAAGCACAGGAGCTTTCACTGAGGGCCAGGTAGGCACGTCCCATGCACAGCGCAGGAGACACAGGAATTCTGCCTTTCTCAGCTCAAAACCATCTTTTCATCTAGGTCTGATCCAGAGGACCTTCCCCAAGAGAGTTAATGGAACTGGCTACGCTCCACCAAAATATATGCACTGACTTTTCTCCTGCCTCAGAATATGTTGACATTTTAGACAATTACTTGTTTTACTCGTACTAAAAAACAAGATAATCTATCAATTCCAGCATTACAAGAAATTGATGTCTTCTCTCATTCATAAAAAATCCACATTTGATCATTCTGTATTTTTTGTCATCTTTATTTTCTTACTACTTTACGCCATGTCTCTCTGCCATTACCTCACTTCTTGCTGACACCTGCCCACCCTCCTTCCTTCTCCTGTTGGTGTTTAGTACTTTTTTTGAGTTACTGTACAATTATATTCAAAGCCTCCAGTCAGGATGAAAAGATCTTTCATTTCTATAACATGCAATGAAAAGCAACTTTTCCTGTACCGGCAGATATCAACCACAAGAAAAAAGAAAAAAAAGAAAAAAAGGGAAGTGTAGTAACAAAATGCACGAGGTGTTTCACAGAATTAGTAAAAAGCTTTATGATCCTCATTACAAGTGAGTTACTGAGTTTTATAAATAGTTCAACCACTTATAGGAAATATAATGAAATGTTTTTAAATTAGCCTTGTGTTTCTGTTGATATACTTTGGAGAAATATTGGCCTCGAGATCCCTTAATGCTTTTTAATAAAGCGTACAAAATGAAATAAGAAAAATTAAAAGTCAATTTAAATACACTTAAAAGATTTCAATTTGTACATGTTAGTGGAGTAAATTACAGTTAATGTGTTAAAGTTCTGGGGTTTGTTATTTCTAAAATGATGCAATTAGCCTCCAAGTTCAAACTCAATGTTACAGTATAACTATTTTTAGCAAGTAAAAAATCACTTTACATCTACAGCTAATTGCAGTTAATTTGGCCTTTGAGATATACCAGTTCAAAAGCAATAATGACTTTTAATGACAATGACAATAGCAGATGCATAAACTACTGAGACTCAAAATGAAACACTCATGGAGTCCAAGTGTCCGTATACTTTTTTTGCCTTTCTCATCAAATTATACTGCAGCAAGATGTTTCAAATTGATGTGTGAAGCAAAGGTGAAAACATAAAAAGGAATATTTCAAGCACTTCAACTTCTCATAATTACTCTTATTGCAATCAGTGAAGTATGTGTCAAAATCGTAACAGTTTTTAACACTAAAAATCTTGTTTGGTACCTAGTGAGATCAACCAGTCACTCATCATTCTCCACAAGCACACACAGATGTGAAGAGACACAATTGCACAAGCACCAAGGTGACCTCTGGAGTCCCTTCCAGCTTCAGCCACTCTGGTCCACCCAACCTAAACCATGCTTTCACCTTTCACAGAATTCACTTCTCCTCTTGCTCCACTTCCAAGAAAACAGAGATGTATTCATAAGGACATAAATGCCTTAGAAGAAGGAATAAAAAATACTCCTACTAAATAAAGATAAAATACCTGGTTTTGTAGGTTCACTTATCACAATTTTTGCAAAGTATTTCACAAGTGAAATATTTTAGCAAACCTTCAAAGAGCTCATCAGAAGTGGCTATGTAATCACCATCACTCAAATATCTCCAAAATTATAATGACACTTAAAAAAGAAAAGAAAAATAGGAAATACTTTAAACAAGCTTTTGATTAAAATCACAGACTAGAAGTACAGTAGGACACAAATGAGATGTTTGTCCCTTTTTTGTCACATTCTTATAATCCCTTTCAAAAATTCTTTTCAATAGCAATGAGAAGTGTAGGATTCCCATTTCTGTCATCAACATGGTCATGAAGTGAACAACTGCAAAACTGTACTCAGATCTCCTGTCATGTGGCTTGAGGAAAAAAATCTGAATACAGTAGAATTTTTATACCCTTCCATTCCAACCCACCATGAGGATAATCAAGTATTCCAGACTTGGGAAGTAGATGGTGCTAGCTTTCATTCTATTATCTCACTTATATTATTTACTTCCCTAGATGACACCTTGCAGGTATTGGACATCAGCCTCAGTGAGGGCAGTACACGGAAGGGTGCAGGGGAGCCACAGCTGGTAATTCCCACCAGCTCTCCTCTGTTTACTGTGGAAACTAAAATGGCACAAATTTGAAAGGTTGCTTAGTGCAATTAGGGGCGTGTATAGATAAGCAACAAGACTTTTGCAAACATTTGTTGAATCCTTGCAGAGTCTAGGAAACAAAACATGAACCTGAAATGCATATGCACAGTGGAGTCAAAGCTTAGTGACCAGGAGTGGCAAAGCTGACACAATGGAAATGCACTAGAAGAGTAATTAATCACTCTTGGTGATGATGACTCCATTGGATTGAATAATTATATTGTGGATTTATGTATTTTATATGAGTAATCTGTTGCAGCTATACAATGAAGAGTAACACAAGGCAGAAGATAGACTAAGCAGAATTCCCAAGTTAGCTAGTTTCAGCAAGGAAAAATATGATTGATATGGGTCCAGATTCATAACATTTTCACAACTTTATAAGAAAATTACAAAAATGAAAATTTTCAAATCATTCACTAGCTGCAAGATGTGAAAGGAGAAATACAGAAATATTTTTTTAACAATTTACTTAGAGAAAAACAAAAAGATGACAGTAAAAAAAAACATTTATGTGCAAAATATGCTGAAAACCCCCTTCTTTTCTATAGTAAATACTGATTATCTTAAATTGCTAAATACAATGTCAAAATATGTATTATGATGACCATCTCCATACATAAAACATGGTACAACAGATGGATTAATAAAACACCCTGGGGAAAAAAATTGCTTGCTCCACTGAAGTAATTTCCTGTAAAATTTGACCAGCAGTTTCCAGTTATGTACCCCACTACTTGAGTCTTTTCCCCTACATCAGTACTGAGAATAAAAATTTTATATTTAACTTATTATTTTGCTCAGTATAGGAACCTATATATTCTTACAGCAATAAATTTGTCATAAAACACCCTTTGACCTGCATGAGTTACCCCTCTGTTGCATCCTGAAAGTGAGTAATCCAGTTCTAGAATTCCTGGGAGACAATGGAAAAAAAAAAAAGTAACCAAAATTAAAGTAATTTTACCTGCAAGTGGTTTTCATTGTAAGACTAAAGCCAAAGAGCAGAAAAAAAACCCAAAGCTTCTTAGCTCCGATTTGCCTGAGGCGTAAAACTATGTACTTTTAAAGTTGAGTTTGCTCTTTCTTGCTCTTTCTTTTTTTTTTTTTTTTTTATGTGGGGAGGTGATGGGAGTAGGGTGGGGTTCCGTCTTGTTTTTTCTTATCTCCTTTGGGTATTCACTAGTCAGAATACCAGAGTGCCTTATGTCTCTTTTACTGCAGCATCCTCCAGTCTGGTTTTAGTGTTAGTATAGAAAACTTGAAATATAATTTTGTACTCAATGTTTAGATTGCTCTAGGCTGAACTGGGCACGATATGCATTTGGGTAAAGTTGTTTCTAAGCCAATAGTTAAATATTGGAAAAGGTGATTCATGTAGGTGATCAGTTTACAGCATGAAAGTTAGAATCATGTAACTGCACTTTCTTATTACTTTTCTTCCTTTACATTTTCTACATCAGTATATTTTCACTAGAAACTGTGATACTACTTAAAAGAATCTCCCATAGCAAGGAGGTAATTTTGGGTCATTTCTTCACAACTGAGACAGTTGAGAGAACAACCTCTACTGAACTTGTTAAAAATTATAACCAGTAGGCTTAGCTGTTAGAGAATCATAGAATACTCTGAGTTGGAAGGGACCCATCAGAATCAAAAACTCCAACTCCTGGTCGTGATTAGGAAACCCCGCAAGTCACACCATGTCTGAGAGTGTTGTCCAAACACTTCTTGAGCTCTGGCAGGCTTGGTTCTACTGCCCTGGGGAGCCTGTTCCAGTGCCCAGCCACCCTTTGGGGGAAGAAACTTCTACTGATTTTCAACCCACACCTCCCTTTCATGCCATTGCCTTGAGCCCTTCTCACTGACAACTTGCCTCTTATCTTCCTGTCGAGGAAATTGTGACTGCAGTGAGGTCTCCCCTCAGTCTCCTCCAGGCTGAACAGACCAAGTGCCCTCAGCCCCTCCTCACACGGCTTCCCCTTCAGACCTTTCGCCATCCTCATTGTTCTCTTTTCAATGCCCTCTAATAACTAAATGTATTTTTTATATTGTGATGCCCAAAACTGCCCCCCCACAGCAGAGCAGAGTGGGACAATCCCCCCCTTGCCCAGCTGGCAATGCTGAGCCTGATGCCCCCCTGGGTAAGGCTGGCCCTCCTGGCTGCCAGGGTGCACTTTTACCTCAATTGTGTTGCAAAATTAAAATTAAAAAAAAAAAAAACAAACCAAAACAAAACAAAACAAAAAAGTGTAAGTAATGAATTAATTTTGCCCTTATTTTGTCAACCACAGGCACTGCTGGAATTGAATAATTACTGGAAATAATAAAATAAAAACTCAACTGGCCAATATTGAGCCACTATTTTGACAACAAATTGCTGAAATATACTTCCAGAAATATATTTCCAGAAATACAGATTTTTTTTAAGAAAGTTCATACACATGAACAACTATTCAATAAGCATTTTTAGATATCTGTTAAGTTTCTGACTGCTAATTAATTTATCTTCTAAAGCAAATTCTCATTTACCAAATGCTACAGCTTTCCACATGGAGTATCAGGAAGAGCTACCTTCTAAAAAAATTAAGTCGTATCCTATGATATTATATTATGATAATAGTATATCATTTGAAGGATATAATCCAAATTATTAAGAGCCCAGGTCCAGGGAAAAATGTACTTTAAATAACTATTTATTCTAAGAAGTCATACCAGTTGTGTTTTATGGCTAAATGTCAATTAAAAGTAAAACATATGTTCCTTATAGTTCGTCATGTCTTTATTCTGATATTATTTCACAGTTCCAGAAATAGTGAAAAAACCCTTGCTACTGCAAGAACAAATGAATACGTGGACAGGAGGTACTGAACAACTAATTGGATGATTTCAGAAAATGTTTTGATCATTTTATATCATTAACTTGGACAAAATTTCTGTTCTTACCAGCCTACACGCATCAGCTGTCTTGTATTTCTAGAAAGTCATTGGAGCTTTATTTACTTCTGTGATGTTTTTCAGAATCATAGATCATTCTTTTTCTTAATTGGGTGTTTTAAGGGATAAACAGTATCCACTGCCAAGAGATTAAGACATAGCAACTACACAGGCATTTTGCATCCAAGTAATGGGCTTCAAAGCCAGATAAACTTTCCTTAAGAAACAATCCATTTGCAGAAAGGTGTTCACAAAGCAATACCAGTTCTTGTCTCTCCTTTCATCAGCACCATCCAAAGTCACTTTTCCCTTTCTCCTGGGGAGGCTAGAAAGACCTAAGACTGTAAGACTCCAAAATCCCAAGAGTGGTTGTTTTCCATTCCCAGTTTCAGAAAGTGTGAATACACATACTTCATGGGCATGGGGATGAACACATACATGCAAATGAGTTTTCAGATCTGACAAGACAAAGAGCAGAACCTTTTCCAGCACACACACACAGCTAACACTCCTGTAAACACAAAGCACAGGCGCTACAACACTGTTCTTCCTCTCTGACCAAGAATGTTTTGGATTTAAGATGAGAATAATGTTGATAACATACTGATGTTTTAGTTGTTCCTCAGCAGCTTTTCTGTTAAGTCAAGGACTTTTCAATTTCTCATGTTCTACCAGTGAGCAGGTGTACAAGAATATAAAATAGGAGGGAGCTTAGCCAGGGCAGCTGACCCAGAGTGCCCAAAGGAATATTCCATACCACTGAACACAATGCTTCATATATAAGTTGCAGGATGGGGCAGATCACTGCTTGGAGACAGATGGGTGTTGTGCATCACTTGTCTTTCTTGAGTTTCATCTCTCTCTCACTCTCTCTCTCTCCATTATTATTATTATTATTATTATTATTATTATTATTATTATTATTAATAATAATAATAATAATAATAATAATAATAATAACACAACTACTACTATTAAATAGTATTTGTTTTAAAATATTAAGCTGTTCTTATCTCAACCTTCTACTTTTACCCTTTTTTCCTGATCCTTCTCCCCATTTCACCCAAGGAGACCAGGTGTGATCCAGTGGCTGTGTGGTATCTAGCTGCTGGCTGAGGCTAAACCACAACAATTCTGTCTCCACTGTTGGAGACAGACAAGGACAATGGAAAGACTGGTAACATATATGAGTAAATACTCTCAAAGAGAAAATAAAAGTGGAGTCCTGCATTTCCTCTACTGCCTCCTCCAGGTCATATTAAGGAATAATGGACAAATACACTGTAGGAGCTGTTGCATCCTGTGCATTTACTCTGTAATTCACCTGAAAGGTGTTTGAACCTGCCTAAAACACTGGCAGAGTTCTTAAATTGAAAGTAAACTGACTTCCCTTTTAACATTCTCCAGAGAAAACTGCCATTTCATTTTCCCCCTAAGGGAAACCTCTTAAATACTTTATGACAGTCTGTTTGATTAATAAGATTCCTAGGTAATTTCAAAAATCTTATTATTCATTATCGCAACCTTTATCTGAAAACTGCCTTGTTGTATCTTCCATTAGCTTTCAGAACTTGTAGTAAATTCATTGTTATATGCCTGAAGAATTGCAAATTAACTTTCCTACCCTTTTTATAAAATTTAGTAATTTTCGTGTATTAATGAAAATGAAATTTCATTAAATGTCTTAAAGTTTCATAAAATAGGAAGCATTAAGGCTGATTCACTCTATCAAATTATCTGGTTCATGAATACTATACACAAAAGTCATATTAAGTAGGAAGCTAGCAAGCCTGCAAAGGCCTTGCACTTATTCCTCTGTAAATACCAACGTTCTTTAAAGGCAGAACTAATTTAACAAATACTGAAGAGCAGGTGGGAAACATTTCTGATGTCTTAGAAATGCCATTAAAGCATGACAACGCTCTATTATTACTAGACATCTGTTTGTAATTCTAATAGAAAGTAATTAATGAAAAAAAAATCCTTTCCTAGGTCATTATATATTTATTATATTGTTATTTTATTTGGTCTAATGTTGATATAAGTGGAAGGGAACTGTGGAGCTAATTACTACTCAGGTTTTCAGAATCTAACACTACAATATTTGACAACAAATGGAGAGAATTCATGCTTAAAAGGCAAAGTAATAACTGTTTTCCTTGTGCCAGGAAAGAGGAACTTGAGAATTGTGGGGTGATGACAAAGTAAATTGCACAAATAAAAACCAACATAAAATGTAAAGTAGGTTGTGTGAACTCTGGAAGACAAAGCATGAGGAAAGAGGCATCTCTGTTGACAAGGAAAGATATTAATTTTGCTGTCAACTGTGATGTTATTGCAACTCAGGGAACAACTGAGGAAGAATGAGTAGATAAAGTATCTAATTCTATCAAGGGTGACTCTCTGCAAGTAATCACAAACTGCAGTAAGGAACAGTCAATCAAAATCATTGCTGTGTATGCCTGGAGATTGTTCACACAAAATATAACATTAGTGAATTTGTAACAGGCCAGGCTGCACAAGGTTCAAAATAAAAATGACTCGAGTTTGGAACTGTAAGACAGAGGCAGAAAACTTATAACTGGATAAAATAAGTTCACACAAAACACCTTGAAGTTTTTCCAGCAATTTCATAAGAATACAATGTGTAGATTCCTCCTGCATGATCAAAAAATAATGTAAAGGAAATCTTGATGGGGTCTCACAACGGAGGTTAGAAGAGAGCTCAGGTATGGTGAAAAAATCTTATAGATGTCAGTTAAACTTAGCATTTAAAAGAGCTCTAGCAAACCTAAAGACAGCTCTGGAACAGAACTGAGAGACTAAGAAATGCAAATTATCGGCTCCTTCCATCTAGAAATGCAAACAGAAATTTGTTATAAGCTAGTTGCCTTAGCAACAATATTACAAATTAAATGCTGCAAATACTTGAGCAATAGCTGAGGTTGTAGCCTGGCAACACGCTGCATGTGAGGAGCTCCTGACCTCAGCCTCGGTGGCACAATGACCTCAGAGCAAACGGCCACACTTCCAAGTTTTAAGCTAAATGAACACTTCCATCAAAAAAGCAATCTAACAGATTTCTGAGCAATCACATGACACATTATTTAAATTTATACACAGCAGTGAGTGAAATAAACTTCCAATACACAGATCTGTGTACACCTGGGGTCTTCTGCCCCAGACTTTTCTCTGCAAGGGATAGTGATGCATACCACAGCACTAAGTCAGAATACAGTGGTTACCAGAAGTGTAAGGTGATAGCACTTGATTTACGAGCTCTGATGTCAAGTCCTGTGGTCATTACTCTGAACTAAACCAGTACTCAACAGATCCATGCTGATTATACACACATTAAGCACAGAGAAACAAAACAAATAAATGACCAATTGCTATAAATATATGTGAGTCTGTGTATATGCACGTGTGCATTGGTATAATGTAATGAGAGAAGTGCTCAGGAGGAAGCAGAGAATTCCATTGCTTCAGGGAAATATTTCAGTGTTACTGCAAACTTGATACTACTTTATTATGTGTATCCAAATTTATGTCTACACTTCTGGTTTATGTATAGCCTTCCCTTGACTCTTAAAAAGCACCAAGGTTACACTCAATGCTGTGAAAAGTAAAATACCTGAGAAAAAAAATCCAAAAGAAAGCCTTTCATCTTTCATATAGACCTTTAGAATATAAAAAGTCTCCGTAAACAAAGACACCCAAACTATATAAATATCTGCTAGAAAATAAAGAAAAAGAGATAAGGGACACCTGTAATCCCACCAAGGAGCCAGTCCCTGGTCAATAATGGATCCAGAATTGGTAAGCCATTTTACTAAACTCTAACAAGAGCTATCAAGCCATTGAAAGTTCACTGTACTTGTGCTATCTTTCTATTATAACAGATATTGATGAGTTACACTTTTTTCACCTCTGTTGCTGTCTATCTCAGTCCTCTAGCAAGGAGACTTCTGTTGTAAAACCACATCCAGTGCTGGTATTGAAGCTGTGATGGTGTCATATCTTCACGTTTTTAGTTTCCATAAAGGAAAAAAAAATAAAACTTGTCTGCCTGAAAACTTGTTTTAAAAACTCTTTGAAAGATATATTAGTCAGAATAACCATGTCTAACTATAGCTGGTAAATGTTGAAATCCCCTAAAAGTTCTCCTTTGATTTTTTTTTCTAGGAATGACACCCCTGTGCAGTGAAGCTGAGTACATCAACTGTGTACTCCTTGCACAGAGATCAGAAAACCCATTGACTCTGTAACATCTGCCTACAGATTACAGAAGCCACCATCACTTCTGAAAACTGCTATTTTGAGACTGTGAAAGGTTGTAAGATATAATTTCCATGTTTAGCATAGTGAGAGGTGATAAAAGTGGCTAGGTAGAATTTATGGAGTTTGTTCTGACAGCCTCTGCGCAATTTCCAATTCACATTATTTTCAATTATTTCCTGCTTCATAAGATAAATTGTACAAATTTATGGGAGCAGACAGAGTACAAAGCTGTCTTTTCTTCAGATCACAAGGTCATGTTCCACAATTACTTAGTGTTACTGCTTCTAGAAGGACCTATCTAGAGTTTGTGTAAGAAGTAAATCTTACTCCAATTTTTCTTCAAAATAGAAAAATCAGAGATCTTATTTTTACAGAGACTACCCTCAAAAATTCACAGCAAGTAATATTTTATTCTAATAAACTACCATACATTACGGATTCTATGTAAAACTCAGTGTTCTAAGACAGGGGCTTTTTCTTTTTCTTAATGCTGTACTTTTGCAAAGAAAATGCAATTTTACAATCTTTTTAGATCAGGTACCATACCTTGAAAGAATCAGATAAAGTAGATGTATAAAATGCAAAGAAATTAATCTGCACACTTATTCAATTAAACACAAAAATATTATATAGATGTTTTTGAAATCAACATCTGCAGATTGGTTGCCTAGGTCCTTATATATACCAATAAATTGTCACTTATTTTAAGCTGACACTTGACTGCTAATCCTGCTTAGGTAAACGATTAAAAAAAAAAAAAAAAAACAAACAAACTCGACTAAACAAAAAAAACACCTCTAAAAATAATTCCAGTGCTACTTATCCCCATTTTTGTCAGCATAATCATGGATTACTTTATGTTAATTTCCTGTAAAATGTTTACCTCCTACATCCCTGGCATTTAGCTGTCTGAATTCTGCTTAAAAAAGATTCTAGAAACTCTGCCTGGAAAGCAAAGAAACATGAAAAGAAATGGTCGTGCTACAAATAGAAAAATATGATGAAATAGAGGGTAAGGGATTGAGCTGCCCCTTATTTATGCCAATAGCCACAAGAAGCTCACATCCGTAACCTGAAAATTGTGCCATTCCACATTGGAGTGCAGAGGCAAGCAAAACCAAAGACCATGGGGTTTATATCTTTTTTTAAAAACATAAAAATTTTCTATAAATCATTAATATTTTAATAGCGATCTGAACCATAGAAGTCATCACACATACTTTGACACACATCTGAGTCAAAGAATAATCTTTCACCATCCTCACACATGAATCTGTTTCTTCTTCAAGCAGCTTTGGAGAAGCTGAACTTGTTTTGAGTGGAAGGTAACATTTCCATGGCACACACAAAACCAAAGTAATTGGAGAGGTGCCAATTAATTGCATGCAACATCTGCCCTTAATGGTGGTGTACAATGATGTGGATAATAAAGTCTCACTTGCTGAGACTGAGCACTAATTGACAGTGTGATCCTTTGAACTCCATATTACTTGTAATTAGAAACAAGTCAGATATTCCTGTTGAAAAACACCCTTTAAAAGTCCTCAAAAGTGACTGTGGATGCTAAGAAAGCTATCTGGCACCAAACTGACTGAAACACAGATTCCATTTCAACTCGAGAGTCAGCCCTATCATCAAGTTAATTTAATTTGTGTTGTTTTCTTTACTGCTGACTGGGGACCAGTGAATTTCAAACTGCTCTAATGTGTTTTTATCTCAAAGTAATTCAAAAACAAAATCAAGGCAGATCAACATAGTCTGCCTCTTTAATGAAAAGTCTTATTGCACGTATGACATTTTTAATAAAAAATATTTATTAGTTGCAGCATTGCACAGATACTGACAGTGTGTTTTAGGGGAATGCAATGGAAAGCATTTCACCCTAAAGATAATGGATGGATCAAAGTTAAGATGTACATACAGCTACTCCTGAGTCAATATTTGCTAAAACAGTTATTTTATTTTGGATCCCCATATTCTCTGTTAGCCCAGGTGCTGTATAGTGCCAGGTTATCACATTCTCCCCACCTCACCCTCAACTACATGTATCTATGCAGTTACAGTCATTGGTCATAAATTAAAAGTTTTCATTTAGAAATTAAATATATACATGTGAATCTCCAGGAGACCCACACCCATACTCTTTATTGTATCAGCCTTCAGCACAATAAATTCTGTTCTTTTACTACATTTTAAGGCATTGCTTATTACTAATATAAATGGAGATGTATTTCTTTTATAAAGCACTAATTGGTTGTTACTTCTCACCAGACTTTTGGTTGCATGTAAATTATCAGATAACCTTTTACATTCACACCTCAAACATGGATATTTTTCTGTTTGGAATGTTTTGTATCTCCAGGCATAGGTCAGTTGTTTTTGCTTTACTATCACTACTTGTTTCAAATGTTGACATGTCTTTACCCAACTATTTAGCATTTCCTAGCAAGGGTTCCCAATAAAATTACTGCAAATTTTAACAATGACTCACTGTAAAACTTTAAATGACTCCTTTCCATTTTGCCAAAATTTACCACTCTATTCCTGTATCTGAGAGTCTTTTTCAACTGGAACTAAACACATTTGAATATTGACTTACAATGTCTTCTGAATTTTATCAGAAAGTATTAAAGGATGCGTTTTGCAATGCAGAGGTAAAACAGACATAAGACATAAATGTAGCAAAAAAATATTTATGCTTTATGTGACCATTTAGTTCCAGTTAAGGTGAAGAAATTTTTCAGAATAAACCCAAAGTGTTGCTTACCAAATCTCAGAGAATAAAAGCATTAATCAAACAGTCTGTAACTACATCATCACAATAACCTTTCCTTTTGTTATGAAATACATTACAGTATCCTAAGGTCCTGCTCCAAATAATGCTGGACTTTTCATATGAAAAACTGTTCAAGAATAATTTAGAGCTACGTTGAAAATTGAATCTTTTGTCCTTGATAAAGAAGATTATTACATGGATAATCATCTCAAATATTCAATTATTTTAATTTTTGCAACAGAACAGAAATGACACATATTTTTCTCTAATTTACTGCCCTGCCACTCACCATCTCTTCAGAAAACTGTCAATAAATAATAAACGAAGGAGGAAGTAAAAAGAAGCAATTATTTAGAATTTTCAAGTATAGGTCGTATGCCTTCTACAAAAATTATCAAACATGACTGCACAAAAAGAAATGCTGAAGTTTTCCCTCAATAAACAGTAGACTCTGGTTTTCAAGTTATTGACTCATCAAGAAGCCTCTCAGGTTATTCAGGAGGAGGAAAGGGGATAAAAGGAAGTATGAAAATTATACATCTCTAGAGAGACTGAAAAAATAAAAATATACTGAAAACTTAGAACTTCTACACAACTCCACATGTGTTCAGTATGCCAAGCCAAATTTACTATGTTTCTTGTGAGGAAAAAAAAAAAAAGAAAAAAATCCAAATTGTAGTTTTTCTGATTGCCTAAATATTCCTTTCAAAACAATTTTGTCAAAACTTCTGTAATCAATGCACATACTGAAGCATTCATCATAAGAGTGTCCATACTTTTAATCAGAAATTATGGAATGTTAAGGATCAAAACTGGAGAAAATAAATAAAACTTTCTTTCATCATTTGCCTTTGGTTCAAGAGACTCTTTGTTAGTCTTCATTAATCTCAATATTTAGGCTTAGCCATTTCAGTTTCCCACTCACCTTCTTGTCAGTTTTTCCAGCCCCTGTATCACCAGCCTATTTCTACAGAGGAATCAATGCCAAAAACCTTGCTAAAAGTTAAAATACATTTAGTTAGAATATTTACCACTCCAATTTTTGTTACTTTCATAGACATTCATCAACCAATTTTATAATCTTAGACTTCAACACAGAGATAAAAAAGGCAGATTAAAAAAAAAAAAAATAGAAGAAAACTGAATAGGAAGAAGAATTCCTAAAAACAATTTTGAGACAATTTTGGACAACACAATTTTACCCAGACTTTTAGGGTGAATAGGAACAAAAATACAATGGGAGGAAGTGTATCACATACATTGAATAAATCTATTCAAGGCTGTGAAATGTCAAGAAAGAATCTTTAGAATTTACTCTAAATCCATGAGCTTAGCATATGGTTTTGTGGTTGAATGGAAATACATGCTCAGACACTGCAGTGAAAGTGCAAGGTCATGAGCTATCTGTATTTTGAATAAAAGAAAGTCAGTCAAGACATAAAAATCCTTTGTCTTTCTTGCTAAGTATCGAGTGTTTTTCTCATAGGTTTTTTAACTAATAAAACTAAGTGTAGGAGACAACATGTATCACTGCAATTAGAAACAAAAATTAGGCAAAGATAATTAGACAAAAATGGATCATCTTTTAAGAGGACAGTGATATTTATTGGGAAATTAAGTTAAAATATTTTATCTTCAATGAATTAATGAATAGTGTATGATGATAACTAAGCTAAATTAAGACCTATATTTGTCATTAAAGTATCTGCTGCTCAGTTGCTGTGGATTAGAAAAATAAGAAGGCAAAAGTAATTTTTTTTCATTACTGGTTTTGATATTAAATTAACACATCTGCTTTAAAACACAGCTGGTATTCAGCAGATTCATTAATTTTATTCAGTCTCAGCATATTAATTGTTCATGGAATTAAACAAATTATAAATTAGTAAAAGCATTTTCTGTGAAACTTTTAACTACAACTTAAGGCCTTTTACTGCTATTTTAGCTGACTGCAAAAATTATACTGTTCAACATGTTGAAGCAGAGATAATTCCACTTCTAGCTTTTACATAAAAAACTGACCATAATTGCAGTAACTGGAGTTCATTACTTCAACATTTTTTGTTTCACTTGCAGTCACCAAAATAAATCAAATAAAACCTTTGCCTAGGGTGATTTCACTATAAACTATAGAATAAAAAAATATATACTTTCTTGCAGACTTGACTGACCTAAGAAATTATCTATCTGAAAACTCCCAAATATTTCCACAAAAATTACAAGGAACAATAAAATGTATTGTTCTAAACTGAAGCAAAACTCATCCTTGGAAAGTAAAGAAGAAAAATCCGTTAAAAATCCTTTGTACATTAAAAACTTTGATGGATATGACCCCAAGCAGCAGGATCCAACTTTGAAGTTGGATCCAACTTTGAGGTAGGTCCTGCTGTGAGCAGGAGGTTGGACAGGCTGACCTCCAGAGGAAGTTTCCATCCTAAATTATTCTAGTTCTAGACTTGAAAAAGAGTCAACAGGGAAAAAAAATAAAGAAGCAGAACTAAATTAGAAGAGCAAGTGTTATTAAGTTTTCTACCAGAATATAACATCAATTTGGATCAATTTCAGGGAAATAGGAAAGACGTTTACATACCATGGGATTAAAGAGATTGATTTTAGAAATTAATTTGCAACAATATTTCCCATTCAATATAGATTTCTTAACATCAAGTTTATCACATTCTATTATCAAGCTCTTTTCTGAAATGTATGGCTGATAAAAATCTTCTGTCCAGGCTAAATAATGATTCCTGTATCATGTTTTTATTTTTACTTACAGGCAGAGTACTTCTATTAAAATGGTTGACTTAAAATTTTTACACATGGAGAAAGGAAGCAAAGTCCTGTGAAATAGAAATCACTTTGACATAATGAAAAGGGAGAAAACTTAAACTGAGCTCAAACATCCAGCCACTGCTGTCTACAGAACATTCAATTAAAATGCAGGAAAAAATTCAATAAAAATTTGAAATGTAGACTTTAAAAAAAGAAATGTTTTGCAATTATACAACTAGCAGCTAGGTTACATAATAAAAAATTATTCACATGCTGTAAAATATTGTAAAGCCTGCAAGAATGTCTAATAGAGTGGTTAAGTCCTTGATATTATTACATTGGAAATCTTTTACAATTAAGTAATTCAATTTTGGAATTCAACTGCTTTAGTCAACATGAATAAGGCTGGTTAAAATAGAAGATACTTATTTCAATTGTAGAGAAAGTTGTTTATAACAAGATAAAGACTGGATGTTGAAGACATTCTTCTGTGTTGTAAAGAGTCATAATATTGATGCATTTAATTTTTGTTCTCTTCAGGAATGGTTTGAAAAAAGCCTTTAAACATGACACCAACTGCACTTGAGTTGCAAAAATTCACCAAAACCTGAAATAGTGGAGTGCTTTTGTCACAGTTTTTCTATAAAGAGTATTTATCTTTGTGTGTACCTTGTTCTGCACACATGAGTTTATTTGGCTCCAGAATCACACTTACTGCTTTTCCCAAATATTAATTAAATAATAGCAAGTACTTTGCTTTCATTCCATATTATTTACAGAAACTTCTTAGTAGGGATACGAATGGTGTCTTCTCAAATTTGTGATCTCCTGCTCATGAAGATGCTAGTCAGCATTGTAATGATTATGACTGATGTCCTTATATAGACAAGACTCCTAATTCCTAATAATAATAATAATAATAATAATACATAGACAGTACTACAAAGACAATGCTCCCTACTCCAGTTCATCAGACCACAATACATGGTGAGAGAATTCTTTCTTCCTGTTTTAGCTCTCATTGCAGAGGGATAACTACACTGCTTTGTTTTCCTTGTATCCTGAAAAACCTTCATGAATAATCTCAGGTATTCCAGCTGGGTAGAATTTAATTTAAACCAATTTAGTTCCTCCTCTCGGAACAGCAGACTCTGGCAAATATCCCCCTTTTGCAGGGGAGAAGCCTTAATTCCCATGTGATCATTCTGGGCTTTTCCACAGTTTCTAACACATCAGGAACACTTCCATCTCTGTTGTTGAATGACTCTCCATCCCCTACCTCCATGGAGATGGCAGATGAAAGAATCTCACTTGTACATTGCAAATATTGTTGTGATGTACCCAGGTTTTCTCTAGTGAGCCTGGTTTATCCATTTCCCCATTCAAAACCCATTTAAAGCTGTTCATTGAGTTCTGCACAAAGACCCTTTTTCCCATTTGAGACAGGCATACCCATCTGCTGCCAGCAGGCTCAGTGTTGTGTAAACTGACACATGATCAAAAATCCAAAATTCTACTGGTGACACCTGGCTTGGAGCCAGGTATTGATCTGCTGTTTCTTCCATCAGTCCCTGTGCCTAAAAGGATAGAGGAAAACATTTCTTGTGCCCCTGATCCCCTTCTTAGTAATCTCAAAGGCCTGAAGTGTCTCTTGATTGCCCTTGGATTTTTTGTTGCAGTTTTATCACTGCCTACCTGAAACATCAATAAGGGATAAGTAATCTCAGAGCTGCTCCAGGGTAGTAATTGTTCTCATGTGTATCCCAGCCCTAGAGAGGCAACAGACTTCCCTACAAAGTAGGCAGTGTCTGCATTTTGGACCTTCTCTTCCCCATCAGAAGTGAGTTTCCAATGACAATACCCCTCTTTTTTCCTTTTTGGAAGCAGTTTGGACACAATTGGACTGACTCAACCTCAATGTCACCTCCAAGCTAGATGAAGCATTGTCCTGGCAATCCCTCACCTCCATTTGCAGAGCCTCATAATGATTATGCCAGGGCACCTCAGGAGGTGGGACAGTCACCAGGGTGCTCTGCTGTGGATTGCGTCAGCACCAGAGCTGCTCACCTTGGTGACTGAATTTTTTTCAATAAGATTCCTATTAGTTTACCACTTGCTGAGTTTCATTTGCAAACCACAAATTTATTAGGACTGGCACAGTCACTTGGAATAAAAAAAATGATCAAAGATACTGAATTCTGTCTCACTTAAAGACATAGAGGGCTATCCAGAAGTCTTAATATAGTTATTTCAAAGTAGTAACAAACCATTCCTTTAATGATGCTCATGAAGTGAACATCTCTCTCCCATCTGTTGCTGCTCTCAGGGGATATTGGTGGAAACAGCTCAGATGCAGGCCCTGCTTGTAGGAGAAGAGTAAGAAATTGCTGTTCCACCTATGAAACATAAAATATTGTCTTGTGGCCTCATGTACCTTCAAAGGCAGTGATTATTGCTTTGACACACAAATGTTTTCTGCTTGTTTTCCTTGGGGTGCTTACATCTCAGTGCTTATAAGTGACATGTGCATATACTCTTCTATGGTTACATGAGAGTGAGAAAAGGCTCTGTAATAAATAATAATCTGTCACATTTATTGTGATTACATTTTGAGGCATGTTAAAAGTGAGTTTGTCATAGTCTCAGGACTTATTACAGGTGAAAACAGCAACATGTGTAATCTCACAGTCACTTTGACAACACATATGAGGGTTTGTGCTCTCTATAGGGATGTTATTTCTCTTCTGGGGGTTGTGCTGGTGAGTATTTACATCTCATATGTTAATCTACAAATAGTTTTTTGGTGGAGTATGATCCCTAAAATCATATCAACTCTCTGTTCTTGTGAGCATTATCAAGAATAACAGGGGTTCAGTTTAAACTTTTCAAATATGAGATGCCAGAAGGTCTTTCAGATCTCAACTACTACATTTGCAGATACATCACTTAATTGTTATTGTTATCATCTATCATAGCTCTTTAATCAGCTCATCAAAATGCTCCTAAGACCCAGAGCTACTTCTGCCCATAAGAACAAGAGCTCCCAAGCAGAACATGGCTGGTGTTTTTCAGAACCCTATGACTGTGTAAGGCCAGGTATGATCTGGTTTCCAGGTCACTCAGTGACACCAGTCTATCACCTCCCTAAAGTTGATATTCAGATTATGTACCAGCTGCACACTCTGCTACATGACATCACTGTAGTAGAGAAAAAACATTTATTTAACTCCAAGCTGACCATCCCTTCTTTATTCAAACCTCACCTAAGTCTTCAGTTTGCAGATGACTTACATTATATATGTAATTTATAAGCACTTGTTAATATGGAACTATAATTACTTCACATAACTACTCCATAGTAGTTAGTTTCCACACACAAAACTCCTCTGTGCATCTCAAAGCTTTATTGCACTGTTTAATATTGTAAACTCAAAAAACTCTAAATTTACAAATCCCACAGTTTAAAAAGAGTCTAATTAAAAAAAAAAAAAAAAAAAAAAATCTTTTGTTAAAAGACTGGAGGGGCACACTCACATTATATTTCTGTTTGATTTTTGTTTAAGGGAAAACTAACATAATAAATCAATATGATAAAATTCAAGGTTAATAATATATTATGCGGCTTGTAAACAGCTAAATTAAATGGGTTGTTTTCAGAAAATACTCAATAGATATCAAGGTTGCAGAGAAAGCAGGTCTGCAATCTCAGGATTATAGTACACTCTCTAAAATCTATTATAGCCTTACACTCTCTGATATTTTTACGAGGTCTCACAATTCAGAATTATGGTGAGTATCCTGAGTACTGTATTTTTCTTAGAATTGTCAGTTAGTATTTCTAACTTTTTTTGTTTGTCTTAAAATAATTCTGTTCACAATCACTAAGTCATGTCTGAGATAATGGTAGAAACACCACAAATCTTACTGTACCCACAAACCTGCTAAACCCTCCACAAGTGCTAAACACACAGAGAAAATATACAGACTTTTTATAAAGGTCACAGAAGTGAAAAGAGGAACCCATGCTGATGACTATTTAACAGAACTTATTCACATTCCATCTGCTAAAGTATCTTTGTAAGGTTTTTAGCACAGTGGCAACTGAGCAGAGCATAAGATACTGAATATTAATTAATTAATTCATCAACAAGCTGAAAAGTGGGCATTTCTCTTGACGTCAAGTTCTTAAATAATGGAGTAAGTTTTTCATTAAGTCCACTTAAAAGAGAAAAATAAAAACTGAGCTCCAAATACAATATCTCAAACCATTATGATTCTGCTAATGAATCTCAACTTTTAACTACAATGGAATAATTTAATTTGTATTGTACTATTCTTTCTAATTTTACATAAGAGATAATAAAAGATAGTATTATTTAAATAAATAAAAGTTTTAATTTTTTTAAAAAATCATGTTCTATATCTATTTGCACTTCTTTAGTCTTTTTGCTTCAGTGGAATACACTGCACATCTCAAATTCTCAAATGAGAAGTTTAGTCCCCTCATGCAGAGCTGTTAGTGAATTAGTCTGAAACTGCTGTATTGGCCCACTCACTAACCATGAGCAGAATTCAGCATGAGAATGCAACAAAATATCACTGCCATTGCTGGTAACTCCCATTTCACCTGGATGTGTTTGAAGGGGCTCAAACAAAGAACATCAAGGGATGATGACAGCTTGCAGCTGAGAGGGACATGGAAATCACATCTGGAAGGCACACCAGCTGAGTGAAGGGAGAGAAGAAGTTCATACAAAGGACAAAACAGTTTCACGGTTACTAAAATGTTTTAAAAACCATAAATAAATAATTTAGCAAATAGAAACTGTAACATTTGTATGAACATATAGCAATTTTGAATGTCAGTATGGAAAACCAGTTTTGAGAGAAATGTAAGTTTTCTGGAAAACAATTAATGCTCCAGCCAGTATGAGCTGTCAATTAAGCCACTGATAACAAAAGAACTTATCCCTAAAAAGCTGACTTCAGCTTGGAAGAGTAGTGGAGGGAGTCATAAGAAGAGGCTTTTATAGAAGATGCACAAGCAGAGGACATGAATTTTAGGTCCTTTGTCGACCATGGAACAACCTTCCAGTGTATTCTCTGGATCCCAGCTGATCACTCCAAAGCATTTCCCCATCTTCATTAACTCTGAAAGTAGACCTTACTTTCACAGACTTCCCATCAGACTGAGGTAGGGGCTACCTTGGGTGCTGTGACATTGACTCACAGCGTTAATTTCCTCTCTGTGGATCAGTTTCTCACACAACACAAACACACCTTCGCTCAACTCCTCTCCCCCTCCCATCTTCCCAGGCTCTTCATTATGCTGGTTAGAGATAACTTCACATCTTTGTGCCACAATCTGCTGAGCTATCAACTCAGATTTCCTACATCTGTGCAGTCAATTTACAATTCCTCCCTAAATCCCAGTCCCAGTCTACTTCAACAGTATTTCAGCTGGCATCCCAATCCTTCTACTTCCTTTGTTACTGCACCTTCTGGTCCACCTCCAGTTTTTTTACTAAGTGAAACAAACAGTTATTTTTTAAGATGAGGTTGGATTCACCATAACCATAGAAAAGATGTATGCACACACTGACAGTTTGCAGCAGTAGAGAGCTGTTATCACAAGCAAACAGCTACTGAAAAAGAAAAAAAAAAAACAACAAAAAAACAAATTAACAACAACAAGAAAAAAAGAGCAACAACAAAACAAAACAAAGCAAAACAAATGTCTTTTGTACCTGGAAAGAAATGTTTTTGCCACCACAGTTTTTGCAAAGCCATTCTCTATTATTTCAGGTGCTAAAACAGTAAAAACATTCATTTTAACTATCTGGAAGAACGTCCTGTTCTTAGATTTCCATAACTATCAATTCCATAGGAATAAGTGATCTAGTTTTTCTGGCTATGGAGTCCTTTTGTCCATTTTTCAACACAACTTTCCTGACTTTTTTTTTTTTTTTTTTTTTTTTTTTGTTTTTGGCCAATTTTCCATTTCCCTTATCATTTTCTGTCCTCATAAACAAGCTGTTGGTTAGCTAAGTGAGGCAGTCCAGCCAGATGAATGTTTGTGCAAGCATTTTAATGATGGTTACAAGCAGCAAGCAGTGTCGAGCTGAGCTGGCACCTAATTAGCTGAGCTCCTAACTCTGCCCTACATTCATTTTGAACCCCCTGCAGAAACCAGCTGCATTCCCATCCTTCACACTGCACCTCACCAAGACCACAACCTGCCTTTCTCTCTCTTATCCCTATACCAGAGAGGGTACAGCAATTTTAGTTCTCAGTTAGGAACCAGCTCCTTTTTCATAAGATTCTCAATATAAATTGTATTTCAATAGGGAACATCAACAAAAGCTTTGTAGCTCCCTGCATCCAGTTGCTCACGTAGGGCAAAGCATGATGTGCAAAGGACACGTAGAGATAGCTCCCTGCCAACCATAATTATTATAGGGAATACAGGAATACAAATTATCTAAAAGGAATACATTGAAAATAATCTGAGAACTTCACTGCTCACTGCCTAGTGAATATTTGGCAACATTCATACCTACTTTCAGGTATGTCCACTTCACTGAATTTTACTTCCTCAGATCTCAATAAAGCACCATGCTGTCCACTGGAACAAGAAAGGCCAGGAAATCTGGCAGTGGCCAGACCAAGCAATAAAGACAGAGGCAATTTTATATCTGTCAAAGCAGCTACTGCAGGAAGCTTGCCAATGAACTACATGGGAATAAAAAATAGGGAAAAACTGTTTTCCTCAGATCATTAGTTAGATTGTGTTTTGGCCAGCTGCAAGAGAAAATCTGCTGCTATGGATCTCTCAACTGTTTTCACCTTTATTTTCATAATTTCCTAACTAGAGAGCATATTAACTCTTCACAGATAAACTTTCAATAATTTGGAAATGGATTCCATAGCTATGGGATAAGGGCTGCAGTTAAAAGCTAAGCTAGCTCAGCTGAAGCTCAAATTTCAAAACATAAAGATTTCATAAAACTGAAACCCAGACATCAGGTCAGCTGAACCCTTAGGGTTTATGTTCTAGTCTTCTATCTTTTCCTTCTAATTCCCAGGCAGTCAACTCCTAAAAATTAGATAAATTCAAAGCAAAATTGTGAGTTTACTGAATCCCTGGTAGATCTTAATCCAAATGTGCTTTGGTTGATACAAAACTAATCCTTCAAATCCCAAAGCATTTCAAAGTATGGTTACATACATTTAAATAATACAAGAAATTCTTTACAGGTACTAAAAGTAAAGCAACAAAACTAAGGAAAAACAATTGGCATAAATTCTTTAGCCTAAACAGAAGCAGAAAAAAAAAAGAGCAATGTGCTTTCTCATCCTGTTGAAATGGTTGTGCATCACCTTAACTACAATGTACAATAGGACGGAGAAGGAGTCCTGAAGTGTTCTCTACAATTTTGTTTTAAAATACTTTACAAAAAACAAAAAACAAAACAAAAAACCAAACAAACAAACAAACAAAAAAAAATCCCACAAACAAACAAAAAACCCAAAAACCAACTCAAACAAAAACCCAAACTCAAAATCATTTGCATTGTACTATGTTCACGGCAATATTAAAAGTATAAAGAGAGACCAATTACACAGAACAGAATGACAAACTTTCTGCCTGTATTTCCCGCACTCCTTGGATTTGGTGCATAAGGCCACCCTTTTCCCTTCCCCTTCAGCCTCCACCAGCTCCAGGCACCTTGATATGGTGAATTTATTTTAAGAAAGAGTTACAGTAAGAAGAAGAACTACTATAAATCTGCACAGAAACACTACTGCACACATTGGTGGTATAATTTTGGGTTTTTTCAAGGGGGAAATTACATATCTTACTAATAGAAAATCTTCCATATCTTGAAATATCTTGAAGTATCCCATGTGTTATTACACCATACATGGTTAACATAATCTTAGATAAAAATCTCATTAGTACTATATATATAGAGAAATGGTAATTTTTTAAAGATTTTTTTCACATTTTACATCTTAACCCATTTTTAACTTCCTTTAACCACAGCTAATAATTTTTTCCCTATCTTTGACATCCGAGGTGGAGAATGTGTGGGGTTCTATACTTTTATTTGTTAGGATTTTTTACAGTATAGGACTTCCTTTGAGCAGGGCAGAATGACAGGGTAATTATTCTGCCAAACAGCTTTGCTGGTCTTGAGAAATGTCTGGCATGTGTTAAAAAGTGTCTGGCAAACTGCTCTGCTATTTCAGTGATCTGGAGCAGGGAGATTAGGCAGGAGGGAGTTGCACACCTTTGTATAGCAGATGTGGCTTTTCACATACCCATGGAAATTGTTCAAATTTCCAAAACAGAGGTTCAAAATTACAAATTTGAAAGGCTTATCACATTTTTAAGACAAGACAAGCAGCTAAACTTCTCAAAACCTCATTAACATCCTACCATCCAGCAACATAAAGAAAGTAATTGCTTATTGGCCAAAGACTCCTTAAGCTTAAAAGGGCTTTTCTTGGCATTTTGTGTCCTTCCTGCCAGATCTGAGCCAGACTACAACTAGGTGGAAAGCTGTGAGCAGAAAGTGTGCTTCCCACCCATCTTCCAGCACCCAGGCCAAGCTGAGAAGGCTGTTCTATTTCAACTGGGCAAGTAGACAAATACAGCAGGGAAATGAGATGTGATTGAGGTACATGGTGAAACACAAAATTTGGAACAAGAGGAAAGAACTGACTGACACTTTAGAAAGAACAGAAAAGAGTCAGTAGACCAGAGAGTCTTTGGAATATGGGACTGAACTGCTGATGGGTACAGACAATCAGAGATCATTCCAATATTTTCAGTCTCATGTAACTTTTCTGCTTAACTGCTGCAAGTCTGCTTTCCCTCACACACACAGTCCCCCTTTCTTCTTCCCACTTTCAAATGAGGAGACTTTAGTAAGATTTGTCAGGCTTTAGCTCTCCTCCTTGTGTTATTTTTTCCCACTCTGCATTCAGAGAAGAATATCTACTGCTGCAAGCTGTCAGAGCAGTCATGCATCATGATACAACCCTAGACTGAATTCCTTTTTTACCCCATGCCATTTCCCCAATCAGTGAACAAAATAGATCTCTTGGCATCCAGCTGAACACAAAACTCAGGTTACACAGCAAAGCTGTTTTCCATAGTGCCCTTGCCTGAACTGTTTCTGAGAGTGGGAATCATGTGGCAAATGTGAAATGAAACAATAATTCTAGAGATAGTGCTGCCATGAGGGTTTGGCTTCTATCTCTTCACTTCCTGCACATTATATCACTAAAACCAGGCCCCGGAGGATTACTACTATGTGCACATGATCTTCTGGGTACTGAATTTGAAAAAGTGTTGAAAACCCATTGCTTCTCTTAGAATGAATCAAAGAAGATTTCTGTCTGGAACAGATAAAGTGCTGTGTCATAAAAAATCCTCTGAATTATCAGGCACAATGCATGACAGCCATAGAGCCCAGAATCAGCAAACGCATTTTGTGTTTCCTTTTTAGTACTTCAGCTCCTCACCTGAAATACGGCCTGCACAATGAAAACTGGGAACTGGAAAGATGATGACTAATAATATTTGGGAACTGCTTAAATAAAAAGTGGTAAAACCAATAGAAAATGCCAAAGGAAATTATAAATTTTGTCATCAGAGCATGCTTTGATTAAGATGCAGTAAATGAAGCCTATGGCTACACACAGAACAGCGAGTATGAAAATGATGAAGGCAGCAATCATAAAGTAAGCATTTTTCCCCCCATGCACAGAATGAAGTTTGACTCCAAGAGGGAAAAAAACCCCCAATAAGTGATTTTCTAATTAACAACTGTGCCATTGTGCATAAGCATAGGGAAGACAAAATTAACATTATATAAGCAGCTTTGATTCTTAAATTCCACAACTTTTAAGCCCTCCATTCCTCTACTTTAACAGAACTCTTAAGCTTTTTGGATGTAATTTAGAACCATACTCATGAAAACAGGCCCCCAAAATAAATTAGGCAATAATAAAATCAGAAATTGAAGAAACGGTTTAATCCTGTGATACAATTTGTGTGAATGTTACATCTAAAAAAATAAATTTTTTTTTTAATATAAACAATACAAGAGATAAAATAGTATTATAGCAATGAAATGCAGGAGATGTAGAAAGATGAGTTTCTTATTTGTGTTTTGGTGGTATGGGTGTTTGACCTTCCTAAGCAAAGAGCAGTAAATTGGATTTGTAGCACTGCAAATTCTGTAACTCTCTATAGTGAACAAGAATCTGAAAGAACAAAAATGCACAGAAGCAAGGATATTAATTTACAGGAATATCTTTATTAAAACTGTATGTTTAAAATATTAAAGTACATTTATTTAAAGAAGGCTGCCTGTGACTCTCAAGCATCAAGATTTTTGTCTTTCTCAGGACTTTAAGAATCAGTGTATATACACAAAAAATATTTTCATACAAACAGGCTAAAGAGAGACCTGTTATTTTAATATTAGTTAGTTCTTCCCATCACAAAGGTAATTCATATAATTTTGCAGGTATGGTAAACTACAGTTTTTTTTCCTTTGTGTCAAAAGACTAATTAACTTTTTTTTTTGTATTTATTTACTTTTATGTAACATCTTAGCATCTTACAGCAACACAGTAACATTCATATAAAGTAACTGAAATACAGCATTATCTAAAGATTCAGATTAAAGATGAGGCATCTCTAAATCTACACATTAAAGCAGTTTCAGGTTCTGTAGAATTTTACTCAAAACTTCGTGTTTGTAGGGCCATTAGGGCCTTGCTCACTGCAGCTTGTTTACATAAGGTTCATTAAATTATTTAAGAAGTTATTCTATAGCTTGTTCTGCAGAGTTTATGGGCTTTGCATCAGATGATGCTCATTTATATAATGCTGTTAGCTCTACATATTGAAAATTCATTACATAAAGTTATCTATAGTCATTATGGTCAGCTCATGAAGCTTTTTTTTTTTTTTTTTCTGCATTGTGATTTCTCCTTTGGATCTTTTCCAATAGTAACTGCAAGTAAAGCATCTGTATTTGAATACTAACACAAAGATAATTGCTATTCACATAAAGTTAGTCAAAGAAATGAGCATCTTAGAATAACATGCCAGGCTTAGAATAACATGCCTCCCAGGCTGAATGTTTTATTCCACTATTAGCTTCAGCCTAACTTTTCTTAGTTTAATCTTAGGAGTGTTTATTTAGTTGCAGAGGTGAGGTGCTATGCAAAAACAATAAAAGAAATAGTATCATGATAGACCCTCATTGTTTCCCAGCACACAAACTACAGATGTTCAGCTGTTGGTGCAAACAATTCCTCTTGTGTCTTTAGAGCTGAGAGTCTGCACTGGAACTTGCACTCGGGTCAGTTCCTCTACAAGTACTGTGTAAAACTCTCAGAGATAAGAAAAACAATGCCCTAATAACAGAGAGTACTGTATTTGTTTGCCTCAATGTAATTGCTGGAGAATGACTCAGAACTCTCCTTAAAAGTAGTCTCAACATCCTGCTGAAGTCTTGCTTTAAAGGTATCTTGCTGGCCAGACTGATACAACCTTGTTTCAAGCATTGTGAGAATCACAAGAGTCAGCCTTGTGAAGTGAAACAGGTAAGAGTCCTCTCATGTCTTTAATTACATGGCAATTACATACTACTTCTCCCAAAAATAGACATGTTGATATTAACTGATTCCAAAATCTGCCCTTTGTCAAATATTAGAATTTACTCAGAACCACAAAATTCCATTTTTCAAGCTTGAATAAATGCATTAAATTACTAAGCTATTTTAAAAATCTTTCTTATAATCATTCTGTGCTAGATTAGCAGACTAGTAACAGCATTTCTACATTTGTTATTAGAGAAGACATGAAGAGACAGGAAAGAAAATTGTGTACTCGTAGCAGCTATGTCAATCTCATCCATTTGCTGAGGGCATAATGCTTATGACAATACCAGCTTTCCTTGCTATTCAAATGGAACAACCTAAATATTAGGCTGAGACACCACAGAAGCAGCTTATTAGGAAATGACAGTTCTGGAGAAGAAGGCTACTTACAAATTAAAAAAAAAAAAAAAGAAAAGAAAAGAAAAAGATTTGTCAGAAGCAATAAATTAAACAAAAAATCCTTCCCTTCAAAGAAACTAGGCAACTGCAAGCACCACTACAAATATCTTTAAAAGACTTTTCAAAAGAGCAGTTTCATTGTCTGTCAGATCAAGACAGAGATTCCTAAACACTTCCTAAGTGTGTGACTGTCTTATGTTCAGGCTAACCAGCATTTCCTCAATATATCCTCCATTCCATTCCATGGTGATGTATTTGTGTGCAATCACTGATTTCAAAGCTCCTGCCCTTGGGCTGTCAATGACTTTTGGTGATCTCTATGAATTGGTCATCATGGAACTACGTGGAACATCAACAACAAAAATCCCTGAGTCTGAAATCCTTTACACCTTACATTATTTTAAAATTTAAACCAAATTTTAACTAAATGGACATGTTTTAATTACAGTATACATTCATGACTTGACCATGCCATCTTGCTGTTTAAACAGAACATATTTTAGTCCATTTTGAAAAGTATTTAGTGAGATCATAAAAATATTAGCAATCTAATTATTTTCAAATATAAGGGATACTATTAATAATCTAAACAGCTGCAATGTCAGTGAATTTAATTAACAGTTTAAAAGATGAACAACAGGGAGCAAGGCAACATGCTGTTTCTAAAGATGTGCAAAATGGAAGTATCCTCTCCTTGTACCTGGAATATTGATGACCCAAATTCACTCTAGCTCACTGCACAGGCACAAGCCTATTTCAAATTACTGAAAGAATGCAAAGAAATTTTCATGTAGTTTCTCTTCTAAATCAATCCAGAAGGCAGAAGCCAGTAATTGCTCTTACCCTCCTAAGCCTACCCAAGCCCAGCTGACAGCCTGCCCTTTCTGAAGTTTCTCAGGATGACTGAGAAAAGCTAGACCAGACCTGGGGAAGCAACCTGTGCCATGAGCCTCCTCGAAGAAATACAACTTGGCTTAGATTTCCTTAGTCAGGATCTGAAACTTATCTTTCACTGCACTAATGCAAGAAAACACCAAGTGTTTAAAAAGGTTTTTACTGTAAGACACAGTGCTTACTGATTTTATTTTTTATGAACCATCAGCATTGAGACTTTCTTCTACCCAATCTCCTGACTATTTTGATTAAAGGCATGTATATACTACAGAAAAATAAGAAGTCTATAGAGATTTTTCAGGTGCTGTTCTTCCTGGAAGAAATATCTGTAGAACAGTTATTCAAGCTGAATCTTGAAGGTCTACCAAAAATACCTCTCACCCTTTGCCCCTTCATCTCCACAAATTTTTTTTACCTTTTTTCTTTTTTCTAAGACTGTAAGATGTAAAAAGGCATTTCAGCCATTTTATTTTCTACAAACTGAGACCAGGACAAATAGATCCTGATTTACCTTTTAGAAGAAAGGAGGGAAAAAAGCCCAAACAAATGCTGACATTTGCCATCTGTATAACACTGCTAAAACTTTCTTCCTATCATGTTTAAGAACCTGTGGAAAATTGGAATAAAAAGTTTCTGCTGAAGAGCTCAGTGTTCTACAGTGGGCAATCAGAAAGCACCATATTTGCTTTTGTTCTGTGCCTTAGAAATCCTAAGCCTACCTGCCAAGTTTCATGGTTTTAAGCAAAGCACATTTTTCATGTGGTTCAGAATGCTCAGTCCCTCAGCAAAGACATTATTCCTTATTGCTTTTATGTGCCCCAGCCTTCTTGAAATGACAGCCAGTTTGGACAGTCTGCTCTGCATTCCCTGTGTCTGATGATGTTGGGAACAGATGAATGGGAGGCACCCCTGGCTGTTAGAGCTGCCTACCAACGTGAGTGAATACTGTAGGGCCTGATGATTATTTAGTACTGACAGTTTCGGTTGGGAGAGAAATGCAATCCAGAAAAATATGGAAAAAAAAGGATATTTTTAGGATATATACCAGGTAACTTCTGCATGAAATGGGTTTTACTCATAACAAGAACTTTCTGTTCTTTCTCTTCTGTTCATTACTCACCTTAAACAGTTTAGGTTAATGTATCAGGCAGCACAGACCTACTGGCTTCTCAATTGTTAGGTATCCTGATGGGAAAACCTAAGCTCTGCACAGTGTATTTTAAAACCCAGGGCTGGCAATTGACAAAAAGAAAAAGCAGTTTGAAATTCTTGACTTTTATTTAACTGAGGCCCCTGACTTGGTAAATTACCAATTAATATTAACTTTGTTAGCCTGAAACTGATTTAGGTTGACTGCAGTACATTGCTACTGCGGCTCCTTCTCTGGTCAATGCAAGCAGTTATTTCTAATGGTGTTAAAGCTCAGATGAATATGTTAAATAGAAGAGTCAATTGCAAGGTCATTACTTCTTTTTCCAAAGTAATGAAAACAAAGTACTTTATGCAATATACAATTATAGGTTAATGACACAGCTCTCCAGAGTGGCTCTAGGGCCTTGTTCAATTTAAAATACTGATTTAAACAATTCTAAAGTAACATTAAGTGTAAATAAAAAAATGCTAGTCACAGTTTAAATGTTATATCAAAGATACATGTGATTAAAGAAAAAAATGAATAGGTAACTCTTTTAATGCAAACATTTCAATGAGAAAGTGCTCTAAGCCAGTATGAAAACAACACTCACTAAAACCAGCTATTACAAAGGCAGAGTGAGAATCAATCTCATAAAGCAGCATTTGCCTACTCATTTACCTTGGAATTTCTGCAGAATGAAATAACATTACCATAAGATAAACCCCAACAAACTGGGAGATTTTGCTGGTACTTTCTTTACAATTATATGTTGCAGTGCTGTATGAAAATAACCCATAACCATGCTGATTTTACAAAACAATTTTTTTCTCACACTCTATGACTCATTTCCATCACAAAGAACTACACTAGGTTCTCTTTCCAGTATCTCCTACAACAAGAGAAAAGATGGCAGGATATATTTCATAGTGATTTTGATTGTCATGCAATTAAAAATTAAAAACAATTTCTTTCATGTCAGTACATTTGCATTTTTTAGACAGAAAAATACCCCAAACAATCATTAAAAATTAAAATAACAAAGTACCAATTTTCTGAGTAGCAGCAAGTTATAGACAATAAAAAGACAAAAATAATAGATAGATATTTACATTGTTGAAATTCACACCCCTCAAACTCTGCCTGGAGTTCTGAATTAAAATAGGAAAACAAGAAAATGAAAGAACAGGATTCAGGTCTCTCTGGGACAAGACAAAGTTTTTCTGCACAAGTATTTTTTCATCAGAATCAGGAACAAGCTCTGACCTGAGCATTTCATGCAGCATATTTAGAAAAAAAATATTTTATTGTAATAGCCAAGAAAAAAGATTTTTTTATGTACAGCATGTTCTTTAAGCCTACCTTAAGACTCTGAAACTTATGCATAAGAACAGGAAGCACACTGGTCAGGAGCAGTATCACAGACCTTTTTTACTGACGTTCAGCAATGTCTCTTGACATACTTGTGCTTCAGAAGCATCCTACCATGATACAGAAGATTCTGGAAATCACTCAAAACCAAACCAAAGAGCAGTGGAGAATTAATCCATTTCATGCCCCCATTTTGTGCCCCCTCTGCATATGGACAGTCTCTGCTCAGAGAGGATTTAGTAGCAGAAGGACTTAAAAGAAAAACCTCTGTCAGAGAAAGGTACAAAATCCCACAGGAGAAAACCTGCTGGAGGCAGGCTGGAATGGCCAGGGATGGTCAGAACTGGTCAAGTCCAGCTGTCACTGTCACCCATGCTCAGGGGAAGACAGAAATGCAGCCGCTTCGAGGAGTCACCCCTGGGAGCCACTGGGGAGGACCCTTTCTTGCCTAAATGTGAGTGCCAGGCCAGAATCCTTGGGGCCTTTCCAGTGCTGCTTCTGCTTGGCCAAATGAACCTTGTGTGCTAAGCAATACACAACTTTTTCATCGGTTAAAACCTGTGTATATTCCACTTTGCAGAGCCCCAGTGGAAGATGCTTGAACAAAACTAAGTATGGCCTCTGCACACTGTCTTCTGTAGAGAAACAACCCATCCCAAGCAAAATCTCCCCCTGGAGACCCCTCCTAAACATATCCACACACACTTTCACCTGCAGAAGTCATCCTGAGATCGTGGCAGTAAAACTGAACTTAGGCACAAAACTAATCTGAAGCAAAATTGCTGAAACAGGAGATCTGTTGGCAAAAATAATGGTCAGTGACAAACTGGGCAGCTGCCCATCCCCATGGGACTAAAACAAAGGGAGCTGTGTCTGTCAGAGCTTTCACAGAGTCCTGTTGGATGACACAGCAGGAGAACACCTGGCTGACTGAAGGATGCATGTGCCATGGGGAAATACTGTTTACAAATGAGAGAGATTAGCCTGCAAGACAAATGGCTGTGATAGAGGCAAAATAGTTGTACTTGTCACTGGAAGCCATTAGATGTAAAATGTAACATTACTTCTATCCACATATTTCATCCATTCATAACAAAGTAGATGTCATCAGGTTTATGAGTGACAATATTGATTTTTAGTCAAAACTGTAACACAGTTAAGCCTTTACATATGGGAAGAATGTGATTTTTTACTTCAAGTAATTACACAAATTCTACAGTTCCTTCATGGCCACTTTTCTAGTCTCTTTGGTGTCTATTAGAAACCAGGGTTATACCTTCATCCCCCACCACATTTTGTGACAGAAAAATGTGGAAGAAAGGGGTTAGAAGCATGCTAGAATACAAAGTCTCTTTTCTAGCCTCCAGCCTGTTTTGGGTTTTTTGTTTTCCAGTAATGCAAACATCAAGGTGGTCTCTGGAAGCATAAAAACTACTGGAAAACAGCAATTCAGGAGCATGAGAATGTAGACAACATTAATCAATAGATATAAAACGAGGAACGTATAAAAGTAACTACAAATTTACTCCTTAATATACACGGTAGGCATGACTGAAACACTGGAAGCCCCAGGTCTAGCCCATATCTTTCACCGCTGACAAGAAAAATGCAGTGTGAAAGATAATCAGAATTTTGAACAGAGATATATCTATTTTTGACACATTCCTGTCAGGACAGATAAACAGTAAATACCAAGCACTTAGGTTTCTGCAGCAGAATAATGAAACAATCTCTGCTGCAAAAACTATAGTACCTAATTTGCTAAAAGAACTTGAAAAAATCAAATTATTCTCTCTTACTGTAATGCTGCTATAGAGAATTAAAACAGATCGATACATCATGGTTCTATTTACTTTTTCTTTGGTGTAAGAAGTTACTAAGTTTTTGCAAAGTAACTTATTTTTCCCAGCAGTATTCCATGCTGCGGTTCTATATATCTGTCCTTTCCCTTTCAAATAGCTAACCAAAACAGTTGGTTTGGACAAGGCTTATTTAGGATGTCCTTTCCTCACTTAGGTCAATTCTCTGAAGAAAATGTGTAAGAATTTGGTTCCCAAGACAACAGATTTCTGAAGATGTAAAAAAATTCAAAAGGCATCATCCACCAGGCACACACTTCATTTTTCACATATACCAAGAACTGCTGAGAGAAGGCCAAGAGGAAACCACTCAATAATTCTGTGTTGGGAGCACCCTAATGCATGCTGAGCAGACAGAACACTCCTGCCACACTGAAAAGCTGCCAGGGAAGTATCCTCTGGCCAAACACAAAAATGCACCCCAGCCCCGTGTTCAAGCACACACAGAACCACAGAATCACACAGAACAAACTGAGCTGGAAGGAACCTTCAAGGATCACCAAGTCCAGCTCCTGGCCCTGCACAGCACCATCCCCAGGTGTCACACCATGTGCCTGAGAGCATTGTCCAAACATTTCTTGATCTCTGTCAGGCTGGTGCTGTGACCACTGCCTGGGGAGCCCGTTCCAGTGCCCAGCCACCCTCTGAGGGAAGAACCTTTTCCTGATATCCAACCTAAACCTCCTCTGACACAACTTCAGGCCATTCCCTCGCATCCTGTCACTGTCAGCACAGAGCAGAGATCAGTGCCTGCCCCTCCTGTTCCCCTCACAAGGAAGCTGTGACTGCACTGAGGTCTCCCCTCAGTCTCCTCCAGGCTGAACACACCAAGTGCCCTCAGCCCCTCCTCACTCAGCTTCTCCTCCAGACCCTTCACCATCTTTGTTGCCCTCTTTTCAATGCACTCTAATAACTGAATGTCTTTTTTATATTTTGGTGCCCAAAAGTCCCCTCCAGTGCAGAGCAGAGTGGCACAATCCCCTCCTTGCCTGGCCGGCCCTGCTGGGCCTGATGCCCCAGGGCCAGGCTTGGCCCTCCTGGCTGCCAGGGCCACTTCAGGGCCTGGCTTACAGTACATGACCTGCTTTAAAAATGCTAACTCTGTAACTGGCTCTCCAGAGAAAATAATCTTACTTATGCCTCACAAAAAAACCTAATAAATGCATGTTTTATCTGAAACCTGGCATCTCATCTATCACAGTCAGTCCACGTCAGAAAGCACAATTTCCATATTATGCCTGCATGCGTGTCCCAGGAAAGTTTGGCAAATTATTTTGGGCCTTTTCTCCTTTTAACTAAATATGTACAGGAAAGAACAGAAATCTTAGTATAAGACAAGAATAAGAGAGCACTGAATATAAACAGTAAGGCATAGAGCATGTTGGAACAAACACAGCTTTACTGAATATTTTTCACGCCACATTCAAAGCTAGAAGGGCATTACAAGGAGGAAATGATTGCCACAAATTTAAAAATAGGAGAGAAGGGCCTAACCATGTATTTGCGGCCTGGTTTTATTCACAGTAACTGAACAGTAACTATGAATATATATAAATTAACAGTATCTATAATCCTCCCTGTTGAGAATCAACACTGATACCACTGATACTTACACAAATCACAGCTCCCCCTTCCCACCCTGGCCTTTCATATCCTCTTGTTGTGTGTCCTGGCACAGCTTCCCTCCCACCAGAAATGCCACAGCCTATTGGGAGGGGCTGGTACAGCCCTCCAAGACATACAGAATGATTATTTTCCACCATCCTCTCCCACTTTGTGACAGGGACACAGGCCCACAGCCATTCCTCGAGAGGCCCCAGGAGCAGCTGCAATCACTGTGCCAACCCCACTTGGTCCCTGTCTAGCACAGAACACAGCTGCCAAGGTGCCAGAGATCAGGAGAACATCTTTACACTGACTGCTCTTAGAGAGAGCTCAAACCAGGTTCCAGTGACAGCCTTACTTGCATGTGTGGGGCAATGTTGCCTTCCGTTTGTTTTGTGACACCAGCTGCATACAATATTATGATCCATTCCACACTCTGTGTTCAGTTATTCCTAGTTAATTGTGGTATTTTACATTAGTTTCTATTCAATCTATTTTGTTTCTGGTCATTGATTCAACTGGGAAAAATGTATTTCCTTTAAAATCTCATCCTCCATTCCAAATTGTTTGTTGCCACAATCTCCATAAACTTGGTGTCATTTAATATTGGTATTCTCTATTTCTGCTGTTCAAAAGGCTGATGAAAGTAATGGAAAAAATAATAAAATACTCATTCAGTACATCTTTTCTAGCCCAACTCTACCACTCAAATGAGCTTATTCTTGCTTCACCTAGCCTATAGATTAGTGAGAAGAATATTGGTTGAGACAAATTCGAGCAGGATACTAAGGTCAATATTTATAACATCTATTGCAAGTCATATAACTCATATGAGTTATATGAATATTAGTGACTCATACCCAATTCAAAATTATAACTTGTATTACCATAGTACTTAAGAATCAATCTTGAACCAGAAGTCCACTGGGATAGGCACTGGATAAACATAAAAATGCACCTGGGGTTTGCTGACCTATAGAGCTCACTACCTGAGTACTAATAAAGACAGAACAGTGCACAAAGATGCAATAGAGCAAAAGGTGAAAATAAGATGAGCAACAACATATCCCAAAGCTTTGGAATGCGTACCTGAAAAGAATTATGCTAGAAGAAAAAAAAACAAGCAAATACGAAATTCCAAAAGCTGGAAAATGTTTTAAGAAAGAATTTAATGTATGACAGACAAGTAGATTTGAAAAAACGTATGTAGAGCTTTTCTTGTGTAAGAGGCAAAAAAAATAGAGAATATAAATTTATTAAATTGCTAGTAAAACCACTCTATAAGAGGTTAACTCTATTTCACTCTGATTATTTAGAGGCCAGAAAGGGCAGTGAGATAGTGAAGACCTTGCACGCAGAGACCTGCTTTTGTATTATATCTGATAAAGCTAGGAAGAGGAGTCACCAAAAATATATACAGAGCCTTCAAATAATTAGGAAACATCTAATTTTGCACAGGACTAGACGGTTCTTCAATTTTTTATTCTTTTTGAAGTGCTTCACATAATTTCTCACTACTTTATTCTTTTATTCAGATCATATGTCATGTTTATGTCATGTTTTGTTCTAATTACAATGCTGTTGGGACCCAAATATTGACTGCTTCTGTAACTAGCAGAAAAATACACTTGACTTTGCTCTCATCCTCTGAGCATGAGACTGATAATTTCATAATCCAATCCCATGGTCCTCAAAAAAAGGAAAAAAAACAAAACAACAAAAAGTCAGAACAAAACACATCTGTTAAGTCTCTCTAGGGGTCTCAATCCCCACTGTTGCCCTGCAAGGTCTGGAGGCATTAGTGGTGCCTCAGTCACCACTGAAGTTCTGTCCTAGGAAAATAGGGGTTAAGTCCATTTGAGATCTTATATAAACTGGATACAAAAAATTCAGACACAATATTATATCACATTTTTAGATTGAATTTATCACCAAGACTTCTCAGCTTCTCCAGTATTTCAACCAGGGTTTAGGGACACTTATGTTTTCATATTTAATGTATATGCCAAGAAATTTTCTAGCTCCTTTTTCTGTTTCAGATGGTACTTCTGTGCAGTCAGGACCACTTAAGCTTTCCTCCTTTGTGTCAATTCCTGAATACTATCAAATACAATTCTTCACATCTTTATGATGAGCATCTAAATTGTTTTCTTACAGCCTGAAGAGAAATTAAGTTCAGCAACTATTGTTATTTCACAGGGAAGCTCAGAATAACTCATCAATAAGTTTCACAATGAACTGCAGGTCTCAGCACACAGGCTCATAATAGGCAAAAGTCACTGTCAATATAACTGAGAAGCATTTGCTCATGAGAGAGAGAATATAACCTGAGAGACCTAATTAGTGGAATTAAAGGAAAAAATACAAATAAATATTGTAATACACTTTAAAATCTTAAACCATATTCTGCCTTTTATTACCTGCAAAGACCTCTTACAAAGCAAGTACACTTGCAGGGCCAGTATTAAATCAAGTTCTATCTGGTTGTAGTCTTCTTGGTTTTTCCCTTTTTCTCCTAAAAATTTTTCCTTTTTCTCCTTTCAGTAGCTGGACTTATTTAATATATTTATGAATATTTAAACTAAAATAAGACAACAAAATCTGGCTATTTCTATGTTGGAATTACTTTCCATCAGGTATCAGACTCCAAATTTATCTCTACCATATTATAACTCACTTAATAAAGTTATATGAAACAACTGCTTGAAACGATGACCCACTATATTTTAAGATTCATGAGCTGCTTTGTACCTTGAAGTATATCAAGCATCTTAAAAGTGTTTGGAACAGAATATTTCAAAAGCAAATTGCAGCATCACAAAATACTAAATCATACTCTTTTTTTTTCCAAAATGTGAACTGTGTCATGATCATCAGAATTTATTGATTCTACAGAGGGGAGAAAATTATTTAAAATTATTATAGGAGAAGCTAGTAAATAGAGGGACTACTTTTCACAGATTTCCACTCCTTTTGAGAGGTTTATATATAATCCATATATATATATATACACACACATATATATTTCTATGTTCTATATCAATAGATACATAGGTAGATATGTCTCCCCTGCATCAGTTACAGAGCAAACCATCTATGCAATACATCCTTTCTCTTCCTATATTTTTAAAGTGTGATTTCAGATTATGATGTAGATTTTAAAATGGCACAAAATTTCATATATGCTTATTGTTAAAATTTCAATTGCTTTCACAAATTGTCCCACTATCACTTGTAGATAAGAGATGCAACAACAAATGAGTTTTTCATTTAGATGAGGTGTGTGATGCCAATGAAAGTATTAACATTTATGGAACATTTTTATAGAGAAAAGAATGTTAAATTACACTGCTCATGCATTCCATCTGTTTATAATTAAAGGAAAATTCATGGATGCACAAGATCATATTCTGCCACCAGTGTATTCATCAGCAATGCAAACATTTAGATAATTACATAATAATGCATTCTTCACTGGCAGTTAGCAGCAGAAGAGAAGATTCCTACTTTAATTTCCTTACATTGCCATAATTACCATAAGCTTTCAGAATAACCAATTCCCTCTAAAATATTACATTCACCTAACTCCTCTGTTCCTCTGTATGGAAATCTGAGGAAGAGCAGCTTGCTCACTTGTGTCTTCCTAGGCAAGGTCACACACCCAGGGCTGGGTACTATGCATTTGCTCCACACAGACATGAAAGCCATATCCAAAATCATAACCAAAGCTCAGTGCTGGTTGTGTTTGGCTCTGTCTGTGCAACTAGAAAATTATATTACAGCCAGCCAATGCCACATTCCAGGAGGGCAGCTTGGGGCACAGTTGGGTTGAGCCACATGATGCCTCATGACTCGATTGCACATGAAGAAGCTACACAGCTTTGATTTCCATCTTTACTACGACCAACCCAAGCTCAGAGGTTTCTTAATTGTGCCCCACTGACCAATTCATCAAAATCCACACTTGGAGACAGCAGAGTTGTGTCTGCAACTCATGTAATAAGCAGACATGTTGTTAGAAAGGAAAATACATACACACAGGTTCATCATAATTTGTCTAAATGTTCAGCAGGGGAGACCTGTGAACCTGTATTTTCAAGACAGGCTTACTTCTCCTTATCACATTCTGTGCTCTCAAATTCTTCTTCCAGGAATCAAACAAACAGAAAAATTAAAACCACTACTAAAGAAAAATTCTCAAGAAAAATTACAGATTGCTGTAAATGTGACCCTTTCAGTGACCAATATTACTTTATGCTGGTACACCTCAAATATGCTCAGTCTACAGAGAGAAAGGGGAAAAAAAAAAGTGTGAGGAAATTTAATTGCCAACAGGATAATTCTCCAGGAGTAGGAGACAACTAGCAAGCTAAAAATAGGTAAATGATAAGTGGGCCTAAGTGACCTAGATAATTTGAAGAGGAAATTGCAGCTAAGTGAAAAGGGGTAGAGAGCTATTAAATGTTTTTCTTCTTTAGAGGTAAAGGAATGGCATAAACAGAATGCATTTTTTCTATTAAGCCATTTTGCTCATAGTCTTATAAAACTGGGAAACATAAGATTTAAAAGATATTTGTAATCTCCTTGACCTTCTACACATATGTTTATTGCCAATCCACAAACTGAATGCATCTTCAATCAACTATAAAAACATAATATTAAAAATAATGTTGTTTAACACTAGCTTCCCCCCTTTGGCTAATGGGAAAAACTAACTGAATAGCTTTGTGTGGTATAGAAGGTCACAATATAGCTTAGGGCTCTGAAGTGTGGAGGTTTTCAAGTGTATTTCCATTATTTTGTGAGGTGTTAATAAAAAGCATCTACTGCAACAACAAACAAAATGTTACAGTCACAGTGTCTCATAGTTAACCTTTTTTTTTTTCTTTAAATCGCATTCAACATAGGATTTTTATGTGAAAATGAGAAAATTAATTTCGAAAAGGAAACTTCACCATCCCAGCTTCTAATTTCTGCTTTTATGGTTTAACTTTACTCCCTGCAACCACTCTTAGTTTTTCCTTCCACTGATGGATTTTTATGAAGCATTTGGGCATATTTAGTCAAAGTTTATACACTTTATCCATCTTCCATTTCTCTGAAGGAGACAATGGCTTTCCTACATATTTGGGTTGGATATCAGAGAGTGGGGAGATTGCCAGAAATGAGGTGGCATGCAAATGGCTTTGGGGCTGGGCCAGTTGAAGGAGATAAATCACCACACACCAGTTGCTGGCCCAGCCACTTGGTAGCTGGACATTTTGTAGAGATAAATGTATCTGTCCTCTGGGCTCCCCTCCCTCCTAACACACCGAATTCCCTCACTGCCCAAAAGAGTGCTGGGTGGGTGTGTTCATCCCTCTGTCACAGATGGAGTCTCAACACAGCCTCCAGCTTTTGGATTACTATTTCTGTGCCTATGAGGGCCATTTTTATGTTATGCTAAATGTGGTGCCATTAATATCTCACCATGGGAAGTGATTGTCATTTCCTGGAAAAAAATAATCTTGAATATTCTAATGCATAATTAGCATGAAATTATTATAAGAGAGTAAAATAAGAATTGCTATTCTGGGCAAACCAAGGGCTCTTCTAGGTTCATACTACTCTGATAGTGGCCTATTCTCCTTAAGAAAGGAGTGTAAGGATAGCACAAGTATAAAATGGCACAGTGCTTCTAAATAATGCCCTAATTTTCATGATTAGAAATTTCCCAAGAAAGCTTCTGTTCCTTAATGCTCAGAAAATTCAGTATGGGCTTAGATTTCTTGCTGATGTAATCTAAATCCAAAAAAAAAAAAAAGAAAACATTTTTTAAACTTCACGGAGACATATATGACCGTCACTGTAAACAGCTCTGCGTGGTGAAGTCTCATTCAGGGCATATAAAATGCACAAAGGAAGAAATAATATAAGTTTTACATATTTAAGTGTTTTTTCTTCATGCAAACAAATATTAAATATCAAATGTCATTCAGTCACCTTGCCATCAAATATAATGAAATCCCTCTTCAAGCTTTTGGTTGTTTCTGTCTGACCTAAATGATTCTGAACCATCAGTAGTTTTGCCACATCCCTTTACCTGATAATCATCAGCTCAATAGAAATTTGCATTCAACCCCACTGCTAGCTTCCCTCTGTTGTGTTAAATGACCTCATTTCTGTCCTTTTCTTACAGCAGCTTTGTGAAACATAAGATCTTTTTAATTTTGTCTTTTTGAAAGAAAAAAAATATTTACAGATACACACTTTTTTGTGTTTCAGTCATAGTTATGTATTCATAGAGATTCTTTTGAAGAAGCATTACAATTATGAGGCATGACTTTGAAAACTGTACTGACTCTCCTCTGTTATATCAGATGGATCCCCATGTCTAGTAATTTGAACCATTTCTGGCAGAAAGAGAAATAGACAAAGTAGTTTAAAGTATTACCAATATTAGCATCCTCCTCTGGATACAAGGTTGAAATCACAGAGTACTAAACAAGTGATGGCTTAAAGTTTATAGCTAAGTCTCTTCTGAGCCATTGCTTGCTGCAATATTATTTCTATTATAAGAGGTGACTTCTAGTGCCACTAAAATCAAGAGAGATGCTCAGAATCACACTGTGTGAAGGAAGGAATTAATGCAGAAGGCTTTCTAAGTTCCCTGGCAGTAAGGAATACAGGAAAAAATAGTTTATTAGTAAGCCATTGCCTAAATTTCCATGAATGCTCCTTTGGAGAGCATGCACAGCCTTCCCTTTCCACTTCCACTTTGCCCCAGACAATTGTGCAAACCAGAGCTTGATGGCAAGGGGCAAAACAAAAACTGCTCTTGGCTTTAAGGTGATCTGTTTATTTCAGAAACACACTGTCTGGTGAAAACCAATGACAACTTGACCAAAAAAAAGATGAAAGAGGAAATATTTGATTGAGAGATCCATGGCATCCCTAGACCAGCCATCATCACAATTAAGACTATGTCATTTGGAGACAAGAACATGGGTGGAGACAGCCTCCAAAGTGAAATATTGGTATGCAGAGCCCGGTCTGGCTTGCAAAGACCTTGGGATCACTAATTCCCCAAACACCACCCCACCAGCATGCTCATCCCGTTCTCTTGGGCCCCATGGGAGACCCTGAAGCCCTGACTGCTCACTGTCCCTGGTGGCTGAACATGCTGTGGGGATCTGTGGTAGCAAGTCAGCACATCAATGTGCCAGTGTGATTTGTGTTTCCATGACTATGAACGCAGTCATCATAATAGGCAAGATGGATGTTTTGTATGATTAAGACATTACTAGTAAGATATATGACAAAAACTGGAATATTGCTCAATGTGATAAAGGATAGCGTAGCTCCAGATGGCTTTTATTAGTTATTATCCAATTAATCCGTCAGCTTCTCTGCAAAGTAGTTAAAGGTGCAGCATTTTATTGGCCTGCAACACACACCCTTTACAACCTGATAACCTAGCAGCCAGCTATCATCTAGATCCCTGACTTATTTAGTGCTTGTGACCTAGGGGAAAAAATGCTTCACTGATTGCTTTAATTGCAACTTTCTAGAGATGTTTTTTCCTGTTTTCCATGTTTCCATATAATCCTCACTTCATAAGCATATTCTTCAGCTCTAACTGCTGCTAGGAGATGCATCACTTAAACTTTACTCTTTTAATATGGTATACTTGAGTAAATATACTCATATGTACACTATAGGATATAATATAGTATACTCTCTTAATATAGTATACTAAACTAATATCTGACATTTTATGTATCAAAAATAGTGTGGCCAGCAAGACCAGGGCAGTGATGGCCACTCTGTACTTGGCACTGGTGAGGCCCCTTCTCAAGTGCTATGTACAGTTCTGGGCCCCTCACTACAAGAAAGACATTGAGGTATTGGAGCCTGGAGAAGGGCAATAGAGCTGAGGAAGGGTCTGGGGGAGTTGTGCATGTTCATCCTGGAGAAAAGACCTTATTGCTCTCTGGAACTTTTTTCACTGAATGAGCTGTCAAGCATTGTAACAAACTGCCCAAGGAAGTGGTGGAGTCACCATCCCTGGAAGTGTTCAGGAAATGACTGGATGTGGTACTAAGTATATAGTCTAGGTGACATGGTGGTGTAAAAAAGACCAAAAGTTGGGCTTTTCCAGCCTTAGTGATTCTGTAATTTCTTTCACAGAAATAGGTGACAATACAAACACTAAATTATCCTAATGCTTGCTTATTTAAGTAGAAATCAAAATATCAAAAAAATGTCAAAAGAAACAGGTACTGGGTTCTTTCCCATAGGAAAAAATATGCGAATGAACTGTTTGGATGCTGCTTAACTATTCAAAAGCATTAGATGAGATGGTAAACAGCATATTTGATAACCTTATGTAAGGAGATTGTGATTCACCTTGATAGGTGCATTCCCTTCTTCTTTTGAGTTCCTTCCTCATCTTCTTTTCAGCGTAGCTCCTGTTTCTGACCTTACATATTATCATTTGTCTTGATTTGTTCTACAAGGACACCACTTTAATGCATATTTGTCAGAATTATAGAAAACCTTGCTGTCTACAAGCCCTGTGTATTGCCCATAGCTGAATCAAGACTTGCCTTTCCTCCCTCTGTGCACTCTGACCAGCTGCCTTAAGAATGCCTCCCTTTAAGTTTTATATCTTATGCAAACACAGCATTTAAAAATTCTGTGAGAAGATGATTGAGATATTTTCAGTGCATTTTGCCTGAACTTCCTCAGTACTTTAGTCATTGCTAGGAGGGTGGCAAGATAACCTTTCATCTTTCTAAGTAGGGATTTTTAATGTTTCATGCAGTAATGGAATACAATCCTGTAATGGAACCCTGTTTCTACCTGTGGTGATAAACTGTGTTGCTTACACCTGATTGCATTATATGTCTCATGCCTGAGTTCCTTTTACAAAATGCCAAATGGGCCTTTAGATGATTTTTTTCCCCAAAGAAAACCAGTTCTTGACTTAAAATGCCAATTTTCATATGATTGTTGACTACAGAGAAAAGGAAAAAAAATGAGACATTTGAAAATTGCCATAATATATTTTTTTTTTATAAATTCAGAACTCAGTTATTAGATAACATTCATTGCTTCTTTTATGCACAGATACAGCCTCATAGATTGTTTCATCCTGCAGCCAAAGACTAGGCTAAAAAAAAATTAAAAAAAGAGAACAGTCTCATTTAATATGTTTTCAGAACAGTGCTTACCTGTGTCTTGGTCAATACTTAAAGCTTTCAATAGAATTCCAAGTGGAATTACAACTTATTACAATTCATTATTACTATTCTCATTAAGTCATGTCAGGGTTTGCTTGTTGGGGTTTTATTTTAAGGCAAAGGATATTATTGTTACCAATAGTTTAGGATATAGAGTAAACACACACACACATATATGTATATTTTATATGAACTTATTTTTATATATGTTTAATACTGTACCAGACTGAACAGAAGAAATTACTTGATTCATCCTTTTCCCATAAAATCATAGTTTCAATAGAACCAACACCAAGTACTTGGGCATACAAAAAGCATCCTGTTTTTAAGTCAGCAATATATGCTCTCACACTAATATTGGCAGGATTTAAATGTGATGGGCTTAAACTGACAAATCAATCAAAGACAGAGTGAAAAGCAAATAGAAGAGAAAAATGGCTATCCTGTGCAATAACACCTGTCATGTACATCAGTGAAAAAAGTGGAAGTACAGCAAAGCCATTGATATGAACATCAATATTTAATAAGACTGGGATACAAAAACACAGGGGAAAAAAGATGTACCAGAGCAGGGGAAAAAGGACTTTTAAAAAATTACTTTAATAATAATAAAGCTGCTTTAATAATTCTCTGAGGAAAAAAAAATAGGGTGTCTATGTCAATTTTGCCACTGCTGTTGATAAATACCTGCAGCTATCATGTGCAGGGTGACAGGTTTTTTTTCCCTTCAGAACTCCCAAACATAAGGTCAGAGAAATGGTGGAGGAAAGCAGCAATAAAAATAACAGATATTCTTGAATTGTTGGTCCAGAAACATTCCTAAAATCTGATGGAGCCACTTCCTATGTAAAAGGCAAATATGAAAGGTCCTCTACATACACAGTTATTTGCAAGCACTTAAAAATAAGATTATTGTTTCTTAGTAAGATCATCTTTCATAATGTTCCTTCTTCATGGCGAGTAAAATATAGGCAATGGTTTAAAGAAATTAACATCAATAGAAGTTGCATTTCATCCTGTTGTAATATCACATCCATCAGCAGACACTTTGAAGGACCTGAAAGTCTTTGTACACAATACAGATACCTCAAACCTTAATTAAAAAAGTAATACACAAAAATACAACTGCCCACTGGACTAGGGTGGGTCATATCATCACCAAAACTGATACATCAGCACCAAAAATTCAGTCTGTAACACTGATGTGGTCTGCCCAAATCTAAATACTTTGTGGTTTGAAGAGTTTTCTTAGTTTTGGGTCGCCTGGCCATTTTATTACCCCTAAGGCATACTTTAAAAAAATGTTTTATGCATTTAAACACATGAGAGGAATTGCCAAACCTCCTGGTGTCAAAGACAGACTGTAAGAAAGGATATATGTGTGAGAGGCACAAATTGCACCCACTGTCTTAGGCAGAGGGGGTTTAGGGAGGGTACAGAGCATCAGGGGAGGGCAGGAGCCACTGCAGGTCCTACCCCAGGGATGCAGGTGAGGAGCTGGGCTGGTGACAAGTTTCTCCCTTGCTCTCAGCTTCACTGACTAACAGGATGTGGCACTGACACAAAGACAGATGCTGGATCTGTTTATGTGATGCAGAAAGATCAGGGGAGAGAGATCCACCAGTCCTAAATGTACAAGCTTGCACCTGCTCTTCTACTCCCTACATTGATCCTGAGAGATGTGATTAATCTTTTTCAGTTAGGGAAAATGGTCAATATTATTTGCTTCAGCATCACTAAGTTTCCCTAACATTCAGACAAATGTGGAAAATCGCTCAAAAATTGTTTCTTTCCCCTGATTTTATTTCTGAACTTCCAAAATATAATGTGAATCCACTAAAGTCTTATTTGTCTGCATGGAGAGTTTTGCTTTGGAGATTCTGAAGATGATTAGATGTAATAGTAATGAATTCTGAGCACGGAAATGATGATGTCTACTGCCAGCAACAATCATGCAAATTTGTAAATGTTTACAAATTCACAAGCTGACATATGCACCACTGAGACCAATATTGTAGAGCTATATTTAGCTTGTTCCTATTCCCCTCTCAAGATACAGATAAAATAATAACTTCAAGTGAAAAATTTTATTTAGATTAATGTATTTTTAACTAAACTGTAACAAAAAAGGATGACAGTTTGAATAGAAATCTAGGAGGTGCAAGGCCAAATGTTAGGAGGAAAAGATGAAAGGTCTCAATAGACATAACTTGATTATTTTTTCCCTTGGTAAAACATATTACAAATGAAAGTCTAGTGCCCTCTATTGCCAGCAGTGGTGATTACTTTGCTCACTTGGCACATCTGACACATTTCAGGGAAGCACTTGCAATTCTACAAGAGTCCATAAAAAGAGGAACACAAAGCCAAAAAGTTTTAACATAATAAAAATGTATATATTTTAGTTCCCCTGATTTTACTAATTCACTCAGAAATTTCAGATTTCATTATACCATGCTGCATCATCTTAGAAGTCTTTAAAATGTAGTCTGTACTCAGATATTTCTAATGGTGAAAGTGTTTTGTCATGCAGACGGTCATTGTTTCAGATAATACACGTGCACAGGTGTTAGAAGGGGAGTCATTTTTGTGGACAACATTTTAAGCCTTAAAATTTAATTTGGAGAAGTAACATAACCTTTGCACATGCAAAAAGCCAAAAGATACTGGAATTCTCTTCACAATCTTTTGTGGTCCTACTGCAGCAGTGACAGATTTAATTCTTTCTGTTTAATCGGGATTTCCTGCAAGGGCTGCTGCGCTCAGGGGCAGGATGTCTGTGGCACCAGAGCTAGGGAATGGGGTTGGAGATGGGCATAGTTCTGCTGGAGAAAGAGCCCATTTTCCCCATGGAGAAGCTGCTCCTGAGCTGTAGCTAGTTTTGAATTTATGCCCACTAAGGCAAAGCAGAGGAAACATGTCAGTGCTTGTACAGTCAAGGGAGCAGACAGAAGGCAGCCTCACTTGCAAGAAAAAGGTCTTTTGAGATACACAGCCAGCAGCCTCAGCTCCACCAAAAGATTTGCAGATAATGAGGTGGAAGGGGGAGTTTCACTTATCATCAAAGTGAAAATTAGTCTGCTCTCCAAAAGCTGTCTTGTTAAACTGCAATCATTTAGACATTTTGGGGGGGAGAAAAAAAACCCTGCAACAGGCAAAGTTGTAAAGTCTCCTGTTAATGGAAGAATGTTCTAGAGGAGAAATTTTAGAAAATCCCTTCCCTTCAGGCACACAGAAAAAAAATCTTCTCTGTCTGAACATTAATTTAAATAATGCCCTAAAATGCATCCCCAACCAAAAAAAGCAAATTTTGATTTGCTTTTTTTAATGTCGAACATCCATCTTCGTGACTTTGAAGCAAAACCAAAACCTATTTTTCTCCTTTCTAGCTTTTTAGTAAAAGAGTTCTTTTCTCTACCAACAATTTGCAAAGCATCTCCAGCTGTGACAGCCACAGTGGGTCATGAGCCCTGGGCTTCTGATGTTACCAAGAACCAGAAAAAAAGATAAATCCTCCCTCTTAAACACCATTTTGGTTTTGTCATGCTGCATTGTGACACCCCACACCTGCTGGTGCTCCTTGCTCTCACAGGAAGTGGTAGCAGAAAATCTCTATCTCCAGTACTCAGGCCCCTACACTGGGCAAAATTAAATATTTATAAATAATAAACTGATTATTTAGGGAGATACTTTCTAGGTATTTTACCACTAATAAGCTAAAAGATTGTTTTTTAAACAAATTATAAAAAGTCAATAAGTTAGTAAAACTGAAAGCTTGCAAGCAGTTGCTATGTGCAAAATTCAATGAGGATCTTTGCTGTCTTTAAACTGTGCCTGTTTCTCTTCTTAGTAATGTGTTGTTCATGACAAATTATTTGGTCAAATTAAAAAAGCTATAAAAATATATTAATAGATAGCACAAGTTTCAGAATGAACTTCTAAGTAAAATATTTAGCAGTATTGCCATTTATATTATCTTAAAAAGTACATGAAAATAATTTTTAGCAAATTTTTGTTCCAAAGGTAATTTAATTGAATAATAATAAATATTTAGATAGCAATTTGATGTTTTACTGCATCATAAGAAAATATGCAGAATATAGAACTAATGGGTTATGATATAGATATAGATCAATGTAAATTATTCTGAGTATGTGTATTGCCTGATACTTCCTTAAGCATTCTGGAGATATCCAGAAAAAAAAAAAAAAAAAAAAAACAAACTTTTTAACACTTAGCAATGCAAATTTGTTTTCTACACTAGGTTTAAACATCATTTGGTTTCAAAAGCTTTTTCTTTAATGATAGAGAATGGAAATAATGGGCCTTTGGTGTGTCCTTGCAAGATGTATTATAAAAAGGTTATTGGCACAAGAAATTCTGGGATTTTAAAACAGGATGTGTCCCAAGGGTGGTGTTGATCATGCAGAGCTGCAACTCAAAATTAAGAACTATTAAATTTCCATGAGAGCTCTGGTTATTTGCCATGCTGCAGCAAATAATTGGGCTTCCACATTAGGAAGCTGTTCTTTCTCATCACTTTTACTGTAGCACTTAGAAAGGCTGGCAACAGACATCAAACACAGTAATTAGGTACTTAGGATGAATAAATATCCATCATAGTCTCTAACCAACAACAAATACTACCAACAATTTTTTTTTTAGATTTATCACAAATTATACAATTTTAAGTCTATCAGGTTTTCTGAGAGTTTTCCTTCAAAAGAAAAACAAAATTCTGAGGCTGCTCACAAGGTATTTTTCATGTTTAATTAATGAACTGAGCTAACAGCTACCATACTAATTTTTAATGTGTGAACTTTAAAGAACTGATAGAGGTTTTAGCACAGATGCAATTTCAAAATTTTACAAACAGTCCATCTTTTGTTAGCCCTAAAAAAAATATTATTAAATGTGATACCTGATCCTCCTTTGCATGTATCTCCAGATTAGTGCTCCTTAGATAAACAGAGCACAGATTTCTTTCTGGTGAAATTCAGCAGAACTCCAATAATTTAATGGCAACCTGGAGCTCAGCAAACTTGTATTTATCTTTTTTTTTCCAACAGGCATTTGTGCAGTCACTAAGTTTTCTGTAAACAGCTAAAGCATCACAGCTATCCAAACAAACTTCTCTGAACTTCTCTACAATGACACAAAGATTTGTTCTGCAAAGCCAACACTGATGCACCCTCTGGAACTCAGTTCTAAACCAGAAATTCTACAGCACCAGCACACCTTACTGATAGCTTTCATCACCCGGAAAAACTAGGGATCTTTTCTGGTCTCATAGACATGAATATGCAACTACTGTTCTGATTCCAGAAAATGTAACACACCAGCAGACATCAGTGCAGCTTGAGCACACTGATCAGAATCTCAGAGTATAGGATTTAATTCTAATTTTCCTGCCAGTCATCCACTCATCTAAGCAGCTGTCTTAATTTAACATATAGGTTAGCTGTCAAGAAAGCAGTTTGGAGAGAGCTAATATTGAACATTTTAATCAGTGTTTTTGTGATTTGTTGCCAAATTCCATCCCTCCCTTCAGCTCCTCTACTTGGTTATTAATTCTTGTCCAGAAATATGGCTAAAGAAAGATTATTCACAGGGTAAAAACATTTCCATTGAACCAGAATCTTAAAAAAAGTTGACAAATGAGACTATTCTTGTCTTCTCCACAGAACTTCACCCAGTTACTTCCATCCCAGAGTCTGCACACAGAAATCACCTTTCTGTGAGTCGCTTTTAAAATTTATTTTAATTTGAAGTCATTGTGAGTGATATCATGGAAAAATGAGCAAGTGTGTCAGCAAATGCAGCACTGAAAATTCCTCTACTGGATGTCAGCCTTATGGCAGGGCTGTCTCTCTGGGCCTCAGCTGTTTGACACACTTCCTCAGAAGACCAGCAAACCGTGCATGTGTGTCACTCATTCCTGGTGGCTGATGTGCAGAAGGCACTTCACCCACAATAACATGAGACCACTAAAGAGTCTTGAATAATGTGTATTTCAGCTTGTCCATGAGCTCAAGAAGGTGAAAATAACTGAGACCATCACCACACCTGCCATGATATAAGCCACATAAACACCCTAGGTAATTAAATTGTTTTAACTGCTGTGCAGTTTGACTAAACCTGTGAGCAATGCCCTCTTGTGTGTTCCCTTTATCCCTGCATATAACACTTGACTGAACAATTTAGTTGCTATTCTAAATAATTTCATTAGCAAGAGGCATATTTAATTTTGCTGACTGTTATTTACTAGCCACATATATTTTAAATGAAACTGTCAACCTTACTTTTTTTGGCACAGGTTGCATCATTACTATGTTTCTTCATCACACAAGAATGGAATCTAATTCCACAGTCACCACACAAAGAACTGCAATATAATGTTTCCATCTGCCCATAAAAAGGTGCTACTTTTCACAACTTAAATTCTCCGCAAAAAGGAGAACTGTTGAATGATCTTTGTTTTCCATAAAGCTAAGTAATGCAACATTTGGTATCCTCTTAATCTATTTTCATATTCTAATTCTTCAATAGCAAAAGGAAGAAAATCCAAGCATGAGTTAAAGTAACCATAAAAAATTATCCACATTTTTCCCTCCCCAGACATAATGGGCTTTATTTTCTGCCACTTGTTCCTACCCAGTTAGAGATTAATCATTAGAGTGTTTACCTGAAAAAATTCACTGTCATGTATTATGTCTTTGACTATGTAGGGGAACTTTCTATTCTTTTGCAGCAGAAATGTGGAAAACCTACTTAAACCTCTGAATTTGCAAGTGATTTTATCAACATCTGTTATTTGCTATTATAGATGAAAACACTGAAAGCTCCTTCACAATCTATTATGAAACCCACTTACAGGTTAAGCTTTGATTTCAAGCTACCCATAAGGGTATACCCTAAAATTCAAACTGCCAAAGTTTACCATTATTAGCTCATGTTCTCCTCTGTACCAGCAAGATGTGTCTACTGCTGTCATTAAAATTGTCAGCAATTTGAGACACTCTATAATTAAGGAAAAAAATATTGCCCACATTTCTTTAGTCAAAGACATTTTTCTTTTTAGGGTTGGAAGTTGCTTTTTTATTTTTTACCTTTTTTAACCTTTTTTTTTTTTTCTTGAATTTTAACATTTTCCTTAGAGAATTAGTTGGCATATACAAGTTCTTTCCTGTATGCAAGTAAAGAATATTCCCATCTTCAGAAGCAATATTTGTTTTGAAACCTGTTATGCAATGAATGAGACAAAATGTGAAGCAACATGAAATCATTTATAATGGGGTAGAGGCACTGTTAAGGCAATTGTTGTGTCTGTTCCCAAGTCTCAGCTGAGAGCTGTCACACTTGCAGGACTGGGACAGATTTGCATTCTCCCAAAACACATAGTTCAGGATTTCAGTTATACCAAATTTTAAAAGTTGGTATCTGAGAAAAAACTGTCATAGCCAGGACCAGACAAATCTCTAGTGGGAGCTCTAATTACAGTTCTATTATTAAAAACTAGGTTATAATACTTTCCTTTAATATCATTACGTGCACCCTGCAGAACTTCATTATTTTATAAATAAACTTCATCTGAGGTCAAAAAAATATTCTTTCTGAATAAAATTATATTAAATTATTGTGTTCCACATTTTTAAAAATGCTTTAAGCTTTAACTTACTGCGTGCCATTTAGACGGTAAACCAAGAAGGTTCACTCAAGAAAGTCACACCCCATGTCTATGATTGCAAAAGGGAAAAGAGAGGTCTCTTGGATTACCTTCTTCCATTTCTCTTATACTTTAAATGCACTATTTTATCTCACAAACACTGAAAGCCAGCTTTTGGCCCTTCCTACTGAAACTTTGATTTTCTTATAGATGAGTCAAATACTGTAATTTTCAAGACCCAGATTTTCTGCATAATTCATTTTCTGGCTAGCAAAAGAAGTAAGAATTAGAGAGAAACCTGCCCTTTTGAGCAACTGTATGAGGGACCTGCAAAATTTATTTTCCCCACTGTTTTGATTTAGAGCACCCTACCCAACTTGCTAAAAAAAGCCTGAAGAGAGACACAGCCCCACTCATAGCAATTAAAATATTAGTGACATTTCTGCCATCTTTTCCTAGATGACCTTCCACAGACTTCTTGGTAACACTCCAGAGGTTTTAGGTTCTGCACATCTCAGACAGAAAACTGTTGAGATTGTGTGGCTGAAAGTTTGTTATGGATTTCATGGTAGGGATTCGACTCCACAGCTATCAGACTTCACTGCTAAACTTGAGGCATCTGAGAAATGTAGCTCCAAATGATCCAACTGAAATGTCACAGTGGGCATGGCCAGAGGAAGGACAACTCTCCTCCCCCACAGCTAAAAAATTATATGTGGGTTCTCAACTTATGCTGATGGCACAAAAATTAGAAAATTTTTTTTTTTGCAATTCTTTACTTCTCATATTTAAAAGCATTATTTGTATTTACATCACAAGTTATGTGAAACAAATTGCAAATCTGAGTGTTTTGAAAGCTCGGTCCAAGAATAAACGCACTGAGACAGAGGTGCTCTAGACAGTGAACTTTTAGAACTTTTAGTAAAATAATGCTACTCTTTGGGGAGAAATACACTATACATCCAACAAAAATAAAGATTTAGAATATTTAGAAGTGGGTTTTGTTTTGAATATATAAAAAATGGGGGGGTTGCATATGGAAAGTGGTGGATGAGAGAGAATTACCTAACATAATTTCATTTAAACCAAAATATTTTACAGTTAATTAGTGACCTGGGTTTCACTTTTCACAAATAAGAGAAATGGATGATGTCATGAAGTTCTCTGTCTTAATTCCAACCCTGTAGGCTAATCTACTCAAGACAGCACCCCTAGAACTACATAGGACTAAATAAAAAGCAATTCTGCAATGAAAGTAATTCATTTAGCACTTTTGCAAAGCTAACAGTGATGAGAAATCACTAAGAAGCAGTAGCCTGCTAACTGAAATCAATTCCACAGCTAGAAACAGAGATGGATTTGAACCACTGCAAACAAGTCAGGAGAAGAGGGATAAACTAGTTTTTACATGGAAATCCACCCTCATGTATTGAAGGCCTCCTCTCTGAGCTGTTAGAAGAGGGAGAAACACTGTCCTGGGACTATACAGCAAGAACTTTTGAATTTCTGTCCTAAAAACCCCAGAAAGAAGTAATTTCTTCAAGATTTAAAGATCAATAGTTTTTTGATAGCTGAAATAAGAACATCCTGTCCAAAAAACCCAGGTCATGCTTCAGGCAAAAAAAACCAAAACAACTTAAATCATAATGTTTAGGGGGTTTTTCTCAGAGCCCAAATGAAGTAGAGAGAGATTAATACTTTTACAAATATATGTTTACAAATGTATTTGCACATGCAACTACATATTGTAAAACTAAAAACTAAAAATATTGTTAGAAAACTCAAGGAAAAAGTACCTAAACACAATTAAACTACACTTAATAAAATTAGAATTGGAGGAAAGGCCTCTAGATCATTCAGATGAATGAGTCAAACCCAATATTAAAAGCATGTGTTGATAGATACTTTCTAAACCTTTCATAATTCTTGTTATTCTTCTGCAGACTTGGTCCAAGTTTCCTCAGTAATTGCAGTTTTGCTATTCCATAAAACAATCATTTCTGAGAAAACAATGCTCTAGCAGTATTACATTTTCTTTAGAAGAAGCAAAACAGTTACTCTTCATTTTCCACAACTATTTCTGTGACCATAAAAAGACCTAACAGGTAATACATTTCAAATTAGGCTATATCAGATGATGGTTGCTGTGGCTACTTATTAGTACATGGAAAAGCAAGATTACAAATTATTCAAGCTAAAATCTCACTTTGCCAGGAAAAATAAAATAATTACATCTTTCACCCTCTATGAAGCACTTCCATTATCACAAAGATATTAAAGTTGCCTTTTTTTCTTCAATAGTACCATGTTGTGGATTCATTTTATTTGTGATTCAACACAGCTCCCAGAGCTTTCATTTGCTTCATTATTGCCAGCCCAGCTATCTCTCCCCCCACTATTCTGTATGCATATATTTTACTGCTGTCCTAAACACAACACTTCAGAGTTGTCTTATAATTCATCATTCTTCAAGACAGTATTTCATCCTGATCCAGTCCAAATTGCTGGACATTTCTGCTGCAAAGATGCTGAGCACAAATGTGTGCTAAGTCACTTGAATCAGTATTAGAAAATGCTCGAGACCACAGAAAAAGCCTATGGGACTCCCTAATGATCTAAAACACTGCTAGGCAGGTTCTTCAACATTATGATGGTTGTGTTCAGATTATCTTACTCCCCTTTTTTTAATGAGTAGAATCAGATGGGACACAATCAAAAACCAGACTAAAGAGAAGATACATCACAGCTACTATTTCATTGCTGTCTATTGCCTAGTAAAATGACAAATGATAGGACTGATTTGTTTTATTATTACTGGCAAATAAATTTAAGTCATTATTCTCCAGGATTAAAAAAAAAAAAAAAAAAAAGTTTCAGCAAATTAATAGCTCAGTACTCCTGAGTATTAAAGATAAAATCATTATACACTGCCAGGAGAGCATGCTTTAAATAAATTAGCTATTTGGTCTTATTTTTCCTCACTCCATTTATGATCTACCATTCTCAAAAATAACTATATCAAAACATGTTATAATTTACTTTCATAATTTTTTAACTGGATTACACCTCTTATCTCTGACCTTGCTCTTCTCCAATCCATCCAGTTTTATTAAAGATGCAGTTGCAATTAGAAACAAGAACAGACAAGTCTAAGAGAGGAAGCTCCTTTGTACATTAGAAACAAAACAGAGAAATCCAACAAAGAGTAATACAGGTGCATCACTAGTTTGAGAAAAAGTGAAGTAAATTGAGGCAGAGAACACCTTAAGAAAAGGATGACTTCCTACATTTCAATCACTGCTGAAGTCAAACAAATAAAGCTTGAGCACTTTTTCTAATAAATCTATCAACTGCCTTCAGCAATATCTTAGACTTGGGACTGTTATATTGAAAACTAAGCTTCACTGTAGGAATATCAGGTTTCTTTGTTGTTTTTTTTTAATATACAAAAGGTATTTTCATCAATAAGTAAATAAATATATTACCTTAGCAAACTGTGCATTTATCCATTTTGTGAAAGTTTTCTTTTGAACATCTTCCCGTTCATCTGCCAGAGAAAAAGAAAGTACTTCATTAGAATTATTTAAAAAAATAATGCAATATTATTGATTAATGTTTCAGTTATGGTTTATTGTAAATTACTAATAATACTTCAAACACAGGCAGGATTTTTTTTTTTTAAATTGCATCAACACATTTTGAAGGTCTACAGATCCCCTTCATAGCCAGGGTCTATATCCCCAGTTCAAATAACCTATCCTGTGGTTTCTTTTCTCCTGGAAAAGAACATATTGCAGTAGGATCTGAAACACCCCATTCTAATTTTTAATTTCATATAGGTATAAAAAACCACAAACATGTCATCTGATGGTTTTGTAATCAGAAAACTCTTCTACAGTAGAAAATAACTTGAAATAACATTATATGCTTCTCCTCAAATCTCTTGAGGAAGTGAAACCTTCTGAACCCCAACAATAGTTCTCCATTGGCAGCCCCTGATATGCCTTATGCCTTTTTTAACTTGCAACTATTTACCTGTCACAAATTGTTATCTATTTTTCCTCCAGTGGAAAAAGAAAAAAACAAAAAGAAACCCACACATATATTTGTTCAGCCATACATGAAATTCTTTTTCAATTCTTTAATATCAAATCTTTATGGAGGGAAATTATTTATTTTAGGCCTTGAGTTCTCTATCTAAGTTATAAGTACAATCTTGATACTGAATGAAACTGGACAAATAAAGGTAAAGTTCTGATGTATTTTATATAGGTTGAAAGAGGAAAATTATTTCAGACTTCAATTTGTAGGCATTTGCTCAAAAAGATCTATTAGGCATCATCCCTGAAAAATAAAGGACAGATTTCTTTGCTTGGCAAAATAAAATCAACCTCAACTAGAACTGAAGGGCATACGTGGAAAAAGGGTGAAGAATGCTTATACTAAAATAAAGTTCATTCAATGCAGCTTTTTAGTTTGCAATAAAAGTCTCTACACTTCTTAAATAAAAAAGGATATTAAATTCCCTTCTGAAATGTATAGCAATTAATAACATTAATGGATTCAGCTAAATTTGAGTGGCAGGTATAGACAAGCTAGAAGAGAAATGCATGGCATAATTAATTTACTTTGCATTTCCTCCCTCCACCTGTCCAAAGATCCAAGACAAGATAAATCTTTTTGATACAAATGTATCTTTTGTTCTTAAAACCTCAATATGATTTTAAACATACCTTTACTACCAGAATGTTTTCCAGTTTCAAAGATACAAAATACTCTTAAAAAAATACTAGTTTGCAAAGTTACTACAGAATTATAAAGAGGTACTGCACACTTGAAGGAGCATATTCTGAGTTCAGAGGATCTTGAGGAAAAAAAATAAAAACAAACAACACAATGGTACAAGTAGAAACTTCTGTCACTAATATATATGAGTATTTGCTACAATAAACTTTCTAGAATTCTATTGCTATCTATCCCAAATAATGCTGTCAGCTTCATCCTTTGGCTGAAAGTAATACTTGAATAGTTAAGACACTCATCTAAAAGGAACAGCATGTGAAGGAAATGCATGCTTTTGGTAATACATGATGCTAAAGCTGTTAAAAATTTTATTTTTCCCCACAAGCAACAGTTCTTTCTGTGCTGACTGTAAGTTGTTTATGATATGAGTTTTGTTTCCTTCCAGCCTCATGTAGTACACAGAATATGAGAGAAGAAAGATACATTTTGTTGGTAGAAGATAAATATTCAGTCTGACGTTATATTACAAACTTCTCCAGGAACTTCATATAAAATATTACACATAAATAGCAGCTTCTGTTTAATCATCTCTGCTAAAACTGCCAAATGCAAATGGGTTCAAAGAATAATGTGGCATTTAGCAAGGGAAAGGAAAAAGAGAAAAAAATCACCTTTTTCAAACTGTTCAACAAGAATATGTGATATATTGCAGGGAAAAAGAAAGAGACAAAAATGCCTCTTAAACTGTTCAAACTTCTGCTTTTCCACCCCAGGCAGCTGTAACAGCATATTTAGTAGCAGAGTGGCTTGTTTGTTTTAGGGCTTTTTGTTTGTTTGTCTGTTTTCCCATAAAGATATATGCAAGTTAACTGCTAGTCACCAATTATTCATGTCCACTGTGCTAATGAAAACCAGGGTCTCATGAGAAAAATGAGAGTCAACCCCACAAACTGAATGTTTGAAACTTCTTCAAAGTCCAGGCAATGCTCTGCTACTCTGTAAACACAAACCTATTCCACTGCTGTTATCTTTATACAGAGATCACTGCAAGCACTTTCATCTCTAGGTGCTTGCTCTGACAAGTTTATACCACAACAATTTGTTACTCACAGCCTCCTAACCTAAAAATGAATCAATCTTTTGGTTATGCGTGGCATGATTTCCCCATTGTAAACACGATTTTTACAAAGAGATGTTCTCTTAGCCCAGATTTATGGATTGAATGCTCCATGTGGAAGCTGAATGACATTTATCTAGGTGCTGCAGAAACGTGCCAAGAACACTCCTCTGCCACTTTCATAATGCTGTGTTGATAAGAGATCCTTCAGCAGTGAGCCAGTGAATGTCCTTGGAGGTGCTTTTACTGTGAGACAAGAATAATCAAATGGCCAGGCCAGGTAATTCCTTCACCTGTTCAAAGAGTAATATGGTATGTTAATTTCTTTTCTTTCAAGCTGAAAGAATTGCAGAATAGTGTACTGTCTTCAGGTTAGATTTAAACAGTGCATGGATCCTGAATTCCTTTATTGCAATAACAATGGGATCCCTTCCCACAGCAAAAATGCTTTTCTCAAATTGATGGTCTTTGAACAGATTAGGCTTAACCTCATTTTCTGTAGGTTATCAACTCAGAAAATAAATGCTCTGAGGTCTACAAAACCTTGCCAGAAAAAAAAAAAAAAAGATATTGAGCAGTAAAATTCACCTGATTTTCATGCCCTAGAGCCTCTAGTACCACTGAACAGATCTTATTTTAACTGCAATGCATTCACAGATGTGTTCTGATGAGCACCCAGCTTTGAAACTGTGAATGCAACCCTCTCAGATTAGTTAACTGCATATTTGACTTTTGAAGTATTAGTCCAGGTTAGGCCTCATAATAAATTATGACCCAGAGAGAAAGTGCAGTATTAATGAAGCTAATCATCTGACAAAGGACAGTTCTGGCACTTAATCAGGCAGCAAGGCTAATAGAGACAAGTGGCACACTGAAGGATGCTTAGGAACAATCATGATTCAACAGAACAAAGATGTTATTAATAATGGCAATTGGTCACCATACAACTTTCCTAATATACTTAACAGCTCATATTTGCAACCTACCACTCCAATTCAATTCCCATCTGTCTTCTACAAGAAAACTCCCAACATTATGTTGCCATCTCTTAGTAAATTACACCTTTTACTACTCTTATTTTTCCAAACCACCCTATCCCCTCAAATGCTACTAAACATATTAAATAAAAAATAGTAACAGGAAAAAAATATTTTAAATACCAGTATACTTTAGATGCTATTCTGAAAGTATACAGAATTGTTAACAAATCATTAAAAATAATTCTTTTAAAAAATATGATCTGGAAAATACCAAGAAGATTGCAAAATGAACCAAGGTTCAGAAACATACACTATGTATGTCACTACACCATTCCATTTATGTAATAAAAGCCACTTCCCCACAGAAAACATGTAGCAGGGAGGAGGAAATTTGCACTTTGTTGCATCCTTCCCTTTTTTCCAGAAGATCTTTAACCTCTCAACTCTTGACACACCTGAATAAATATTTCTTTCACTAACTCGCAGAATGGTTGAGGCTGTAAGGCAGCTCTGGACATCATCTGGTCCAAGTGCCCCAGTCAAGCAAGGCCACCTAGAATGGATTTTACAGGACCCTGTTGAGTGTGGGGTTTTTTTATTATCTCCAAGGATGGAGACTCCACAGTGTCTCTTACTATTGCCACATGAAGACTGCATCTTCAGCCTTCCACAGATCTGGGTTGTGTTTTCCAAAGCAAGTGGATTAGAAAATCCTTCTCTAGAGAAAGTGCACCCCAATTTCTACAATCAGAAGACATTCAACAAAACGGTACTGGTACATGAGGAGTGTGGGAAATGATCCATCTCCTCAGATTCTAAACTTCAATTTTAAACAAAAAACCAAAAAATCATTTTCATTATCATATCAGTGAAGATGTGACATTTGTAGCGTTTGAATCACTCAGAGACAGCAGTGATAGGAGGCTCAGTTGTGTGATGTATTTTATGCAGCCTTTAGCAAGCAATTCCATCACAGGTGCAGGAAGAGAAATGGGGAAGAAGACATTTTATTCTGTTATCCAGCATTGCCCTGAGTTAGGTAAACAATAACTGAATAGTTATGTTTTGTCTAGAAACAGAACCTATAAGCAAGAAAGGAATAAAAGAAAAAAGAAAAAGAAAGCAAAGAAAGACAAGAATTCCCAAATAGTGGTGAAAACTTTGAAACAATGGTGTTAAGGCAGGTGTCAATTCCCTCATTCATGGCAGCTGCAGGTTCATTGGAACACTGCACTTTAGAGAATAAAACCATCAAAATTGCTATTTGATTTTCCAGCAGCCAAACAATGCAGATTGAGAAAAGGTCAGGATTTTCCTCAGTGAGTGGGAGTGAGTGCCAGCAATGGTGGGAGTACCAGGAACAAAAGAGGCCACAGATAGTCACATTATTGATACTCTGGCTCCATTGACTCACTATTCTTAGAGATTTTCAGTACATTGTGACAATACCCTGCCAGTAACTACAGCTGCTGAGAAATGTTCCCTTCCCATTCTTGCTTATCTGAGGGGGGAAGAAGAAATCAATGCAACACAATGACAGAATGATATTTGAGTGGACTAGCTTTGATTTTTAGTCATTGAGGTCATCCAAGACATTCAGAAGCTGACAGGAAATACAATAGGCTGCTTTGACAGACAGACAAAGAATTTAAGTCTATTGCTCATGTAAGGCAATACAGAACATGCAATTCTTTGTCCATCTTCTATAAATACACTGATGAGTAGTGTGTTGACTTAATCTGAATATTGTTGAAACTCCCTGTTCCCTGTGCTACCCTCTTGAGACTTTACTGTGGAACCAGAGTCAAATCACCATAATCAAACCATCTCAGACTTTTCAAAACACTGATGAACCTATTCAAATGCTCAGCAGAAATGGAACACTGGAAGCCCTCATTAATATAGATTTAAAGAAAAAAAAAGTACAACTAAAATGAAAAATAGAATCCTAAAATTTTCTGAGAAAGGTTTGGCAAGAGTCAAGGTAAATTTAGGAAATGAACATGTGTGTTCCTAACAAAAAAGATTTTGCTCCCCCCGTTTCCTTCAAATAGAGGAACTCAGAGAGAGGGATGCTATTTACTGATCAGAGGACAAAAAAGAGGATATCTGTAAGACCCAGCCTACAAGATTTCTACTGACAGCTTGGTGTAGCAGATTGAACTGCTGAACTACCTTGCCTAGACTGAATGTCAGGCTGAGGAAACCTTTTATTTTTCTCATTTTATAATGTTAGTTGGAATTGTTCTCTCATTATCAATGTTTTAGGGAAACTGCTTCCTGACTTTTCCAATTTTTTTAATTCTTTAAGACACTGCAAGTGTTTAAATTAGGTCTCACTCTTCAACTCTAACTAATTAGCGATTTAGAGAAAAACTACTGAGTGCTTTTGAGGACCAGTATGGATGCCATGTAAAAAACAAGTAGGAGCAACACAAAGGATAAAGAACATGACAGACTGCCAGTGTGCAACAGAAGGAAAGATTAAAAAAGGAAACAAAACAAAAACAACACAGACAGCAAAAAGAACAAGAAGGAAAAAAAGAAAAATGAGGAAAGGGTGAGGGGAAGACAGAAGGGGAATTAAACACATTTACCCTGGCTTGTGGAGAAAAAAAGGGAAAAAGACATAAGGAAAAAAGGAAAGGGATGGGAAAAAGCAGAGATAAATACTTCCCTTCTGGAAAGAAAAAAAGGATATCTGGTAGACAGAAGATCATATGCAGGGAAGCAGTAAATCTGAACAAAAGAACTACTGAAGCATGTGTAGCTTAGGCAAAAAGATTTGACTAGCATCCAGAAGTACTAGAATAATGCAAACAAGCTACATATGACTCCTAAAACAATAATGGGCAGCTGTGAAATGTACACATAGATCTATGTTTGAACAAATTCATGTAATTTGTTCATGTTTGTTAACCGCCCCCCTGCCCTTCTTCCCCTCCACCATTTGTCAACCCTTTTCCCTAAATAAATTGTAGCATATGGAACTCCCAAGACAAAAGCAGGATCAAAATTGCTATGAAATTTAGAAAGCAAAGAAACAGAATGTCAGCTCACACTTCCAGAACATTTTAAGTGTACACAACATGGGGTGTTCAGCTCCAGTTCATACACTTGTAATTCTATTCCCAGCTGTTGACCTAGTCCTCCTCTAGTCCACTACAGACAAATATCCTTTGGGAACTGATCCTACTTCTCCATGTCCATGGATTTGACCTGAGGACCTGTAACAAAACACTTGAGTGTCAGGACATCTGCCTCAAGTGCTGGTGACCCACCCCTGCCTTACCCTGTCAAGGATAAGGACTTGTAAGAGTTCTGAACCACTTCTGAACTCTTCCAAAAATAATCTGTTCTAGTTATTAACAGCTTTGTAAACACCAGCTTAACTGGTTTTGTCTACTGGGGCTTTTTATTATGTTCTAACCAGCAATTACTTTGGATCCCGTAATTTTTTTCCAAAGGGAAATCACTAGTAAAATGCAACCTAAAAAGCCCCAGTGCTTCAATACATCAGATTTCTCTGCACAAGATAAATAACTGCTCAGACTTCAGCAACTAACCTATCTCTACCTGAGAAGCTGGTGATTCAAAAGGAGTTCAGTTTATGCCTTATCTTTACATGGAAATAGATAATTACTCATTTGGATATTCATCTGTGTATAAGTCGTGTCCCCTCTTTTATCTATTTTTCAATGTCATATAGGTATATTGACAAATGAAAAGAATCCTTGTTACCATTTCAGTAGAACCCCATGTTATTTTAGCATCATACCATTGTTATAACAGTATTTTCTGAATACTATAGAACACATTATAACTTTACATAAGGTAATAGATTTGTCTTCACTTAAATCTCCATGCTAGTAGAAGGGCTGTATCAGCTGAAACTACTGTTGCTTTCTGGAACTTGCAGAAGATTGTTTGATTTAATTACATTATCCACTTTTTTGCAGTCAAACACCAATGAAATAGTGTTGCCAGTACATCCAAGTACCTTGAAAAAATACCAATGATGATTTAAAAACTTTTTGGTTTGTGGTTTGTTTGTTTGTTTGCCAGTTTTTGTTTGGCTTTGGAGTTATTTAGGTTTTTTGGTTGGTTTGTTTTTGTTGGGTTTTTGGGTGGTTTTTGTTTGTTGTTGAAAGCAACAAAATTCAATATCCTATCAGGATTAGTCTTCTTAGTGCTATAAAGTGGACTAAATTAATGAGGAAGGACACTGGTAATACCAAAATGTGAAAGAAAAGTAGAAGTTGGTCAATACCAACTTCATTTTGTCAAATGAGTATAAATGGGGAAAATACTTAATATTTCTTGAGGGATTCATTTGAACAGGAAATTTTTTTCTTGTTTACAGATTAGGGAAGCACAAGTTAAATGCTGCTGATACATCATGTGACATTATATAAAAGTAACAGAAACACTTTTTGCCACATGAATTTACTACTACTATTATTATTACTATATATAAAATCTATTGCAACTCCACAGCCCAAAACTGCAATTTTTACCACAGCTGCTGAGAGATATGTTGCTCCTTTCATCTTAAAAAAACAACTAATAACTTGTAAGGTTGATTAGCAGGAATCACAATGTGCTTGGAGTAAGGAAGCAACGTTTGCTGCTCAGGCCCCTTGCTGGTTGTTGGGCCGATTGGAACAAAAGAACCTGACTGATATTTTAGAGAAAAAAATCATATAACTTCTTTTAAAGAGTGACTGGACCTAATAAACATATTAAATACGTTTTGACTGTAGTAACTCTGGTTTCAGAGTTTCTTACTTTAAAATCATTTTTATTCTTTCCTGGCGAAAATGGGAATCATTAACTGAAGCCAGAGAGAATCAGTATCAACCCTTTTTCTCCCCTCTGAGCTCATGGATGTTCTCAGACTCTGCTGGGAAGGAAGGACATCAGGACAGATGGACAGACCCAGCTGTGGCTGGCAGCAGCCATCCCTCTGCAAGCCCTATTGAACAGCCAGCAGCAAAAAATCCTCCTGGGTTAGACACTAATAAAACTGGTTTGTGTGCACTGCAGCCTCAGTGACAACCTGTAATAAGCATTGTTACTCCTGTGCACCAAGGATCTGAGAACTGCTGAAACTAACTCAAAGTGAAAGCGAGCGCTCGCACCTCGGCTGCTGTTTAACCAGCCAGCTCAAAGAGAACCCAGCACTACAAATGTCCCTGTCACCACTGTGGGAAAAGTTACAGGCCAGAAATGAGCAGCACTGGCAGCTCCTGTATTTCAGCAGTCATCAAAAAAAACCCCAAAAAACAAAACAAAACAAAAAAAACCAAACAAACAAAAAAAAAAAAAAAAAAAAAACACCACAAAAAACACTCAACAAAAAACCATCCCCTATAGTAAGGAACCTGTTCTGAAAAAATTTCAAACAGCTCTACACTTTATGGTTTATCACCAAGAGAGTTCCATGCACTGGGAGGAGAAAAAATGTGATAAAGGAGCTATGGCCAACACTGAAGTTGGCTTGCCAGGAAGAGGGGTGAAGGTTCTTGGGGTTTTTGTGTTTTTTAAACCTTGGAAGACACATCAGCATTTAGCTGATCAGCAGGCTGTCTCAGAATAAGCTGTGACAGAGGCACTGCAAAGGAAGTAATACTAGAACAGCGATTAATTACAAGAAATTAAAAAGTCAAGGTTATGTAACTAGATAAAATTACCCGCAACTTTCATATTTATGACCTTTATGAAACTACACAGGTATTTTTGTTTTGTTTAGAAAAAAACAGATAAATGCTTATGGTTAGGCTGTGTCCTTCCTTAGCTGGAGATTTTTACCATCTAGGTTACTATTTTTGTTCAGAATGAGCAATAGAGGACAGGAGACTAAGGACAGAAGTGTTAACTCATGAGCCAGCCAGAGCAGAACACATCAAAAACAGGAAATAGGACTACAGAAACTTTCTGAATTATAGGTTTTAGCTAATTAAAAACAAAGCTGAAAGAAGCATCAGGATTTAAAACATGTAATCAGAGTCTAAAACGTGACTTTAGCATCTAGTGCTTCACACAACCTTCCGATTTGAAAATGAAATTGCTGTTCTGTTTTCAGCAAATGCCACCTAGTGATGCATAGTTGCAAAGCTTTGAACTGCTTTGATTTTTATGTTTATTGTCCCAGACTTTCTGATTTGCTCCTATGGAAAAATAATAATCAGGCAAATGCTCCACATGGTCACAGACTCTCAGAATTCATGTCACTCACATGCAGAACACAGAGGAGGATGGGTAAACCACATGTGAGGGACCAACATTTGTTGCAGTTTGTATTAAAATACTCATTGCAAACAACCATGCAAAGTACACTGTGGTAGCTAGCACTATTCTGTAATATTTCAAGTTCTTTTTTTGTTCCTCTGTCAAAAGCAGTTAGAGAACAGGCTGTTCTAGTCTGCTTGACTGACTGCTGTCTACTTTATTTCTTCTGACCCAATTAGTGTCTGAGTTAATTAGGAGGAGCTGCCACTGGGACATAAAAGAATGTATCAGAGAAGTTTGCCAATCAATGAGACTAAGGTGTTAATATGCAATTGTTTACAATTCACAGACCTTGTTCTTAGGGTTAAGATACTGTCATTATAAAGCTGACAGCATCAACTAGTCCACGCTAGAATTTATTTTCTTATACAAAATTTGAGAAACTTTGAAAGAAAAGAACACATGCCTCTAAGAATAGCTGTGTAAATTAAAGGTAAGTGAACTGTTTTCCACTCCTGCTTCACCTCACATGAAGTAGACAAAGTAATGATGAATGTATTTAAACTATAGTTGTGATTTATTTAATTTAGAAAGAATTATTGCAGGTTTCATGCTGTCAAGTCTCTTGCCGTCCTTTCACCGCTCCCAAGCATCCCCCACTTTCCAAGGATAGAAAAGAAAGGACAAAGAGTAAAGCCCTTGTTTATAGTGGTAATTGTGGGGGGAAGCCAATAGAACAGGATTTAATTCCCCTATACCCTTTCCCCTTTTGCAGCTACTTTGTTCTGTTGCTAGTGGTTCAATTGTATAAATGACTGAAGGATCTTAAATTTTGAAAAATACACATATTATGATCTGAGTGTTTGGCATACTGAACGTGATTCTCCAGTATGACCCCATATTTGGAAAAACTCCAACTGTACAGGTGAAGGCTAATACAAACTAGATATACCAGCACTTCACAGAAAATCTGGATTACAAAGAATTCTAAATGTGTATCCCCTACACCCTATCAGGGCAAACATTCCTGAAAAGAAAAAGAGAGTAATTGAATTTCTAGACAGCTGAATAGCAACACCTTTCAAACAGCCACAATGTTTATTGCAGACTGTTCTTCCTTCAGTTTCTTTCTGAGGCATCTCCTTTTCATTTAACAGCTTTATTTGGAAAGTGACTTCTCAGTTCTCACACAAAGCAAAAACATTCAAATTGGAAGAATGGGGGAGGTGTTTGTCTCTTTTGCTTCTAAGATGGTGCAAAATAAGAGCACAATAGAAACGAGTTTTAGACTTCATCACAAAGATGGCGACAACTGTTACAAAGATTATGCATTTTTTAGAATTTTAAGGCAAAATGTATTAAAGTTAGAACTCAAAGCCAAAGCCACCAATAGTTTAAACCGTGTTTTACCCAGCAACCAGTGGCAAAAAAAGCTATCTTTATAGAGAACAGGCATTATAAGCTGTAGAAATCACATTGCTGAAGACAAGAGAAGCATTTAAGGTGAGGTACCACCCTTGTCTGTCAGATTACACAGCAGCTTTGGCTTCTGGTGCAGTCTGTGCCTCACTGGGAGGGAGCAGCCTGTGATACCCAGAGGAAATTGCAGGATGTGCTTCTGAAGCACTCAGGCATTGCTCCTGCTCAGGAACATTTTATTATCTATGGTAACACTAAAACAACATACTTGGCTATATGTTGTTACACATATGTTAAAAATTTTGCATAAGGTTCTCAGATTATTTTTAAACTGTCTACTGAACTAACTGAAATTAGGTAGAAATCCTGTCCAACATTCATCTGCCTGACATTAGAACACTGGCTTTTGTTGAAACTGAATATTCAGTTTGGGGCTGAACACATTTTTCATCCACACATGGGGACAAAGCTCAGCATCTTAAATTTACCTTGGGAGAGCGGAGTAGAAAGAATTGGTAAAAATAAAATGGACACGAACACTAAGATAGCAAGGAAGAAAGAGGATATACATAATTACCTCATCCATATTTTGAGGTATTTTTTTCCACTCTGGGATAAGGGGGAAAGTAAAGGGAGGAGCAATTTTTAGAATGACAACATCATTACATTTTTTAATATCACCCTGAAATTCTTATTCCTCTTCAGAATATTTGAAGCACTAGTGAAATATTTATTGAAATTAGATTTAATGAGTACTGTTCATCTTCTCATTAAGTGGGCATTGTCAGAGCAAGTTGGAAGAATATTTGCAATAACAAATCGTATTTAAATCCTGGCAGATTTCATGCCCTCCCAACTGAAAGTAGGATTTTCTGGCTGTACCAGACATGAACATTTTAGATAACTAATACATTTGTTGCCTGTATGTATTCTGTGCATTGACCAGTGGTTTTTTTTTCATTGCCTACATCATTCAGAACTGCTTGCAATGAAGGATTTCATATCTATAACATTAAGTGAAGATTAAGAAATATTAGTATTGATGCTAGGACAGTTACCTATTATAAACATTGATTTTTATTTCAACTCAGTGCCAACTCATCAGCTCTACTGAGAGGAGCTGTGTTTCCTTAATATAGATTCTGTACAGAAAAAGAAGAAAAACATCTATTTGTCATTCTTTTTACAGCTGTTCTTTTCCAGTCTAGACAACTCAAGGCAAGTGTGACATTTCACAAGATCATAAACTACATTGAAGAAACATACTGTCATTCTATACCGATGTTTTTGCAACAGTAAAGAAGAATAATTTTCTTTGTAGCCTAATGCTTTTTAGAGGCACCCCAATCAATCTACACAGATACTTTGATCACATTCATCCTAATAGAGAGACAGAGTGAATAGATATTGGAATTTCAGTTTGGGCTTCTCTGATGGAGGATGTACAAAAGACCAATGGAAAATATTCCATGTAGAAAACTCTTAAGCCAGCAGAGGAATGGAAATAAGGAAAAATACTTCAAAATGAATGTTAAAATGTATGGATAACTTACTGGGAGAGGAAAGAGAAGAAATGAGTATTCAGTTAAAAAGACTATTGATAAAATCTCACCCAACAAAGCTGAAATTATTACACTGTGGCTTTGACAGCTACCTAAAACCTGCACATGAACCAAGGGAACTTCACTGAAATTAGAGTATGATGGTTTAGAATGAATCAAAAAGTGTTATTCACATGAATTCTCAGGAAGTTCAGATAGTACTCTAGAAAACAGTTCAATGTGAACACAATAGAGAACATATACCCTCTCTCCCTGTTGAAATCAGGTATAATTCCTATTTTCTACATATGCCCCCTTTAATTTATCCATAAAACATCTTCTTTGCACACTCTTTAGCTTCTTTAATGTTTTCAAACTCCATAATTTGAATCTGGCTACCTGCTCACTCTATGGTTCACAGTTACACTGCAGAATTCCTGAGCATATAAAATCCTTGGGACTAATGTGTAAAAGGATAAAAGGGGATTTATAAAGATTACTGGTGGGAAGGCATTCAGATGGATCTGAGCACAGGTATCCTGAGGCAGTGTTTAGCTTCAGTAAGAACTAATTACTGATATGCAGATGCTGAGATGAGCTCAGCTGGTCAGAGTGTGGTGCTAATAACACCCAACATTGTGGGTTCAGTCTCTGTGTGGAGCATTTCCTTAAGAGCTGGACTTGATGATCCTTGTGGGCCCCCTCCAACTCAAAATATTGTGTGAATCTCATGCTGGCATCTACCATTGACCATGCAGTGGATCTTTAGGCTAATTCAGTGAGTATGAGGATCAAGAAAACAACAATGACTACAATATTCTGATCCTTTTACTCAGCTCACAAAACAAATATTCTTAGGCCAACACAAAGAACAAAAAAGAAAGTTATTTCCAAGAATTTTGAGAAATGAGGAATTAATTGGCTACTCCTCTAGCCAACACCCCACAACTAACTTAGCAACCACATAAATAGTGTCTATGTTATTTTAGTATTTCTACATTGCTAATTGTCAGGCATTCTTCATCAGCATCATCAGCTTGATGACAATGACACACAGAGGTTAAATCATTTGGATATCTGATTAGCTGTCAGAAACAATGATTCTTTGACATTCAGGCTCCACCTAACATCACAGCAGGACCCAAAGGGTTTGCAACAAAACACCAGTTTTGGAAATTAAAAATACTGCCATTCTTATAATGAAAGAACTTGAAAATCATGCAGCAGGCAGCTACATTAATAAAAGTAACATGCAAACTATTTACAATTAATCCAAAACAACTTACAAAGGTCAAATTGGCATGATTGTGACATTTCAAGCAATGTAAATGGAAGTCTTAAAATTCTCCATGCTTCTATTTTACAGTCCCAGTAATAAGGAAATTGAATGAATTTCAGGTCTTTGATATGTTTGTTCTATTGACAATTAGGTCTTGAATAGAAAATAACTTTGGTAATACACAATTCTCCATAATAAATTGTTTAACAGCTAAGGAGATCATTATGCATAAAAAAAAAGTCATTCTTTTTAAATTATTTCTGTTCCAACTGTAGTCAAATGAGATAGGACAACAAATCTTCAAGGACAAGAAGAAAGCTTCTAAACTCTGTTTGTTTATATAATCAGGCATGCAGATAGTATTTAATAGAATATAATGCAGATATTTTCCCCCTGCTAGGTTTTACCCATGGTAAGAAACTACCCAAAACACAGACTGATTGGACACTGGCTTTTTGGACTAAGCAAAGTTTGCCTGACTACAAACTCAATTTAATTAACATTTCCTATTTGACCATGAAGCTAGATGTGGTCATGAGAAAATAATTTTCCATGCTACCAGCGAATATATTGAATTAACTACTCAGTGAGATGGAGAAAGAAGCACGATAAAGAAGCAGTATGAAGACAAAGTTTTAGAACTGACAATAATGTGGCTTAAGTTATCTTCAAGAAGAAGCAACTATTTACACAATAAAAAAGAATTATGTTAGTAAATGGAGACAGGACAATATAGAAGGACAATATGCACTTCTTTCTATAAAGTGCTTTCATACTGTAACTATACCAGATGGATACTAGTCAGAGAAATTCATGCTCTTTGCTTCATGTATTTGAATATTTTTCACTGCCAGCTTTGGCTTGTACAACATAAACCTCACACAAAATATGTAACATTCAACCAGCCAATAAGACAGGTCACCATCAGGACTTATATATTTAAAAAATTGAAAAAAGTTATAGTCTCAGAAACAGAAACAGTTAAGTCATCTTCCTTTTGGTTGTTGATTTATTTAAATGGACTCGATTTAAGATGAGCATTTAAGGGTCTGCTGGTTTTTTTATTTTAAAATGGAACAGATGTACACCTACTTTTCAATGTACTGCACTGTCAAGATATTCCCCACAGCACTCCTTGTAGTACAGGACTCTGCTAGAACAGAGAGGAACCTACTTTATATTTTAATTTTGAAAAATATAAATAAAATAATACTGCACATACAGAAAAAAAAAAAAAAAAAAAAAAAGGAAGAAAAAGAAAGAACTTTCCTATTTCATAGGCATTGGACAGACATGTCACCATCCTGGCTGGAAGGAGGTGAAAAACCAGTGTCATTGCTTGAAATGATGCATGTTACTGGCTTATTCTCATTAGTGAGGATTACATTCTTGGCAGTCTAAGCAACTTAGATTGAAATAACTGCAACAAGTATAATGCCAACACTAAGAAATAAGTAAATTATGGAATTATAGTCCTTTACCAGCCTGTAAAGCTTAATAGCCTTCCCAAGCTATTATTTTAATTTATATTTTCCATAGAACTTCACATCTTTGAAAATGTTTCTATTCTAAGGAACACGCAGTTACTATGATTGCAGGGAAAGTAGCAGATCAAAACCCTCAAAAGCTGGCTTTGATTTTTCCTACAGCCTTGTCAGAAACATAAGCATTCTACAAGTTTTAGAGCTGAGATTAGATATTACTTTTCAGAATTATT